>NC_040033.1:14049380-14109773 GCF_000972845.2 Larimichthys crocea | reverse complement strand
GTGTGTGTGTGTGTGTGTGTGTGTGTGTGTGTGTGTGTGTGTGTGTGTGTGTGTGTGTGTGTGTGTGTGTGTGTGTGTGTGTGCGTGTGTGTGTGTGTGCGCACGTGAACGCTTTGTTGTGTCTCCTCTAAACAAGCTCCGTCTCTTGACGCTAGTGCCTCTAACAGTTTCTTCTGGCATGGTCTATGCTCTGTTCACTGAGCTCTTGGTTAAAACATGTGATAATTTCCCTCCAAGGCTGAATTGCGAGAATAATTACATGAACCATAGTTTGCCCATTTTGGTATCAACAAAATACAATTCATGGTTTTAACCATAACATATTCTGAAAGGTTAAGTTATTCTTTTGACAGAAACTTTTAGCTTGACACTTGTCTATTCGTGGGTGCTGTTTAACATATCCCCAGTGTTCTACAGCTGACCCACAAGGCGGCACCACCACGTGCTGTTTGGGGTCAAGTGGTCTATTTCAGCATACATTGATAGTTATTGAGGGAGCAGAGTGGTCTCCAAGCTTCTTCTCTCTGGTTCATATAATTCTCCCTCTTACAATATATCACTTGTGAATCGGTATAATGTCTTGGCTGCTCTCGTCATGCCCTTGAATACAACATCTCCCACTCAGTCTCGCCCATTGTGTTTCGTCTGTCTCTTTTCCTTTTTTCCTACTGTAGCCAAATTAAATTGTGTCTCTGGTTAAATAAGAAAGGGAAAAAAAATAGTCAGCATAGTGACAAGACAGCGGTGAAATGAAAATGCATAAATTGAAAAGAACCAATTACACAATGCATAGGAATAACCACAGTGAGTTCACTGTAAGGTGAGCCAAACAAGAAAAGTGTCACTGGCAAGTAAGGAAGATACTTCTGGTGCTTGTGTCAAAAGATGGGTTGTAAGAATAAGATTAGAGGATTTTATCTTTGCTGCAAATGGTCAGAAAATTTCAACAATTGCCACCACTGATGCAGCGTAGGATTGTTTGTTACTGTTAGTTCATGTATATTGAATTTTTGCTTGCGTGCATTACAGTTTGGAGTCACTTTCATTAAAAAAAAAATGTGTTTCATGTCTTCCCTCTGCTCTCTCAGTGGTCCGTGTACATCCGGGCTGCTGTGCGTAAAGAGAAAGGCCTTCCCATCCTGGTGGAGTTACTGAGGATAGACAACGACAAGGTGGTGTGTGCCGTGGCCACCGCTCTCAGAAATATGGCGCTGGACATCAGGAACAAGGAACTCATCGGTGAGTACTGATGGAAAGAAAGATGATATAAGGCGGTGAAACATGACCCCGCCTGTTAAAATAAAAGCATTGCTTGGATTACTGACGGACAAGTCTCATGAATTGGGACACCTGCTCTGTTGTGCTCAGCTGTAGTTTCTGTTGTTTGTTTCTGTAGAGCAACCCGGATCTCTAATTGCATTCTGCGGTAGCTGTTCAACTGCGGTCTGTTCTTGTCACGTTGTTTTCATTTAGAGTATGCAAGTCAAGAGCGTGTGTTGAAGTGATGGAACACAAGGGTAAAAAGCCTGTTGCACCAATTAGAAGTAATTTAACAATAATGCTAGCCTGTAGTTGCTGAATTATCATTTGACCCAGTAAATGATGTTATTGATTGAGGCCTGTTAATTGATAATTACAAACCTAGTCTATATAATGACCTGGAATTTTAACTAAGGCTTTACATGTGCTTCTAAAATTAAAGTGCTCTATAGCTGTCATACATTTCTACACTTTGACCAAGTCATTGTGAAGACTATTGCAATTTGTTTCTTCCTATTTTGAGTTCTGACTCATTTTTTTTATATAATATTTGAATTAAATATGACCAAGGTGTTTTCTGAGAACATTAGGCTGAAAAGGAAAGACAGTGCAGGGGAGAGTGAGTGAAATAAACTGGTAGTTAATATGTATTTAAGAGAGAGGTGCTGCAGAAAGAGTGAGAGAGGGAGAGATGCACTGCAGCAGAGGAGTTGATCAAATCAAAGGCTTGCAGCGGGCTTTGAACAGCACACTGTGGTAATGAGCCTCGGTCAGGCTAACACATCACGTCTAAAGACAAAGGATCACTAGTTAACCTGACATTAAGACACTTTCATACTGTGCGTGATGCATCCTCTTTGTGCACGCCACACATGCACTGGTGTGATGTTTGTTGCATGCGTACAGTATGTCAGTATGTGCACATGTGAACTCAGCCCTCCCCGCCCCTCGTATCTCTCCTTATCTCAGCTTCCTGGTGGGCTCAGTGGTTTCTATAGCAACCCTGCTACCCTCAGTCTCAGGCGAGGGGCTTCTGGAGCCACTCTGGGTCTATAACGGCGACAAGGAATGCCGTTGGCAAAGCTCAACATGCCCATACTGTGATGGTCTGGCTGTCGCACAGCGGCAGATTACAGGATAACTGAAGCCTTAGCACAAAGACGCTTATCAGTCTGACTTTCTTTGTTTATGTTTGTTTATTTGTTTGTTTCCTTTCCTCAATAGACAGAAAACTTAGGTGTCCATACAGGTGCATTCATTTATGGGGTTTTCGTCCCTTTAAAAGATTGGCAGGGACCTTTGCATGTCATACCTTCATCTTTTCAATAGCTCAATACCGACGGCGTCATTAAAAACAGCAATGCCCTCATGATATTTCAGCATAATTTAGCCTATGAAGATTTGTGCCCTTGATGGAGTAGATTTCAAATTAATGTCAGCATAGAGATGTGAATAAACTCTAACCTTGGACAAACAGTCTAGTCAAACTACATATAGATGGGGTTGCTTTCTAAATCTGTGAAAACATACAAAACGCAAAAATATTCGAAGTAGGAATCATTTAAAACAGGATTACTTACTGCAGAGTTTATTAATGTGTAATATATTGGTTTTAATAGAATATTGTAATATTACATGGTCAGAATTAAGTCTGTCCCAGCCATTTGCTCTTACATTGTCAAAATAAATGTTTAATTTAAATAAGGTTATACTAAAAAAAACATTCAGCAAACTGACAGGATTTAATCAATTCTTCCATTTGACCTTTTAAAAGGAGATGAGTGTTTTGCTCTGGAAATCTTTCAGATACTCTCTAATTGATTAAAACACATTAGAGTTAATTGGTCATTTTTTTTTATTTTAGTCTTTCAGAAACATTGCGAAGCAGAGAGAGATAAAGAGGAGAGTTACGGAAAAGAGCAGTAGTCCCTGAAATGAATGTGCACTCCATAGAGGCGAAAGGCAAAACACACGGGCTGATTAAATAATGTAATGACTTGCAAATTCACAGAGAAAATTAATTCAAATTTGTTTGACATTTTCCTTCGAATATACGCTTGACTTATTCAGTTGTGGGGTAACATAGTTTAAGTTATGCATGTGATTAGCTCTCCCAGTGATATTTCTGAGTCTTGAGAGGCAGCCAATAATGCAGAGACAGAGTGATGGTGGCAAATTAAAGATAAAGCAAGAGAGAATGTACACTGTAGGGCATCACAGATCATCTCTCTGTAGCAACAGTGACTGACACCTACAGTGATTTGATTTAGAAATAGACACACTTGAGCAAACTTGAACTGAGAACTTGAGAAAGTTAACATGTTAACATTATTACTAAAAGTAAACAGTCCAATGTAGCCAATAGTTTACTGTGACGGAGGCGGTTCTTTGTTCAGTTTGGTTCAATCCTCCAAAAGCAGATGTATTAAAGCCTCCTTCAGCCATTTGAGCATTACGTGGCAGAAAGACTTCTAACCTGGCCAGTTCTTTATTACATTTGTATGACCAGCATGTCAGCAAACAAGTCTCTATGTGCTATACATCCAACAATGTAAGAGCAACAGGGGCGTCCTATCCAATTGTTTAGTTAAGAACGTAAATATTTAATGGCATTTTAGCCCCTGGTTGGTCCTCCAACTAATGAAAAAAAAGATTTGCGTCTCTTTTCTACATTGTAGATGTTTACTAGAGTTTCTTCACCATCCACTGTCTGTCTCTTTATCTACAAGCCATTAAAGGGTTTATATAAACTGACATTGTTGTGGTATTACACAGGCAAACAGAAATAATGAGGTAAAATCAGCAGGAAAATGCATAGAGCTGCATAGTGGTCTGTTGATTCTCAGTGGGATTGTTAAGACTTTCTCATGGATCTATTTGTTGATATTAAAATGACTTTTTGCACCTAATAGTACGATGATGGTTGGCTGGATGTGTTTAGCAAAGCTAACAGTCCTTAAAACTCCCTCCTTCAAAATCAGTCTTCTGCTCCAAAATGTTGAGACAGCCAAATGGCAGATGAGACAGACAGAGACAGTCAAAACTAATGACACACAGAAAGACAGAAAGCCTCAGAGATGCAGAGAGAAAATGGAGAGAAGAGGAGAAAAGTGAGAGGGATCACTCAGGGTTGAGTCTTTGCTCTTGGCAAGGTGTGAGTTGATGCGTGTCGACAGAAAAGAGTTAGAGGCCAGGCACTCCTAAGAGACAAGCTCCATTTGGCCCATGTTCGCAAGCTTTATTCACTACAGTGACTCTAACCTCTGAGTCAAACACCTTTTTCTTTACACCACACACGTCTGCAAAACAACAGTTTAACCCAAAGTGACAAAACGATTTCAAAAAGGAGTTGCGGGTCTTTGTCAGATCAAAGTTCCACCTAATTATAATACCATTTTGCATGGCTAATCCATAGCAAGTCGCCTTTTTTCTAAGAAGCAGAAAAACAAGTCTTCATCCTTTTTAAAACTCATGCGGTAGTGTGTCGTGTGCTGTTAGTGTCGGTAAGTTTGGCAGCATCACCGTGGGGGGAATGGCAGTTTGCATGTGAGCTCAGCAGAGTGAGGGGAGATGAGAATCATCCTTCGCACACAATAACCTCAGATTGTGAAATCCTTGGGAAAGCACTGTATGATTGGATGACAGCAAGACAAGCGAGAGAAGCACAAGGCTGGAGAAAGATAGAGGAAGGGAGCAGAGAGAGGACAAGTCAGGCTTGGGAGGCTGAACAGAGGTGGAGGATTAAAACAAAGGAGGAAAAGAAGAGACCATTGGCAGCTAAAGAGCTAACCACATATGTATGCTTATATTCCAATCCCTCCGTAATGTGATTTAGTGGCATATTGATGTCGCTGAGAATCATTCTTCTCATCTGTCAATGTTTTTGTCTCCCTCCTGATTTCACCTCCTTCATAGTTTTTGATTTGCATAATGCACTGTATGCCTGTGTAGCAATAAATGAGTCCCATTCAATGCCACACCGTCTGTCAGTGCAATTCTTCCCCATTTACTTACAGATGGTAATTTGACACACATGAATTGGGAACAGAGCTGGAATGCCAAAAAGATGCTGTATTTTCAAATACAGCAACCATTTACTAAAGGTTCCCATGTAAGCACACAGTGTGCAACCAAATCCAAAACAAAATGAGTTAATGAAAATGTGATTGATGCAAAAAAATCTGTATTCATTTAAGACATTCAATGGATTAAATTAACCTTTTTTGTCGTACAAAGTGGTTGACTCCAACAGCTAATTGGATTCTACAGAAAAGGTTTCATTTAAATTCCAAATACGAAGTCCTCTGCTAGGGATTGCATTAAATATGTGAACCTAGCTGTATGTTAATACAATTTTGGATGTGAAACTTTGAGTTACACTTTTCATACAAATAAGTTATACTTTATTAGTAAGTATTAAGTATTTCATATTGAATAAGTGTTTAAAGTTTTTAATCCTGTTTTGCATTTGATTATATATCAAGCTGCAGTACAAATCAATGATTAGGAAATCAATAAACTGATAATTATTTAATCGTATTCATAATCATATTCATGATGTTAACATCATCATAAATATTTTAGCTTGACTCAGACACGGGATAAAAAGACATCAACAAAATCTAACCAGCTTCTAAATAGCAGATTTACTGGCTACCTTCCTGCACTTGGACTACAGTAACTGACCTCCAACATTAAACAAAGCTCTCCGTGGCTTACTTGAAAGCGGCTCCTCTTTCATGTGAACCAGGGGGCGCTTGTTTTGGTGCACACCCAAGTTTGGTCAAGATGTTCTCGTGTGTGTAATAGATGCAGGAACTCTCAGTTCTGTGAAAACACCTTTGGAATACTGATAGCGTACTGATTTCTTACTGGTTACAGGAGACGCCCAAATCTTAGTCGTAACATAATGAAATCAAAATCCCCTTTTTTTCTGAAATAATATGATAGACTTTTGTGAAAATCAAAGGCAAAATGTTAAAACCTCAAAGAAACATCTATGCAATATAACACAACACATCACAAATAACAACTTATCCACCTCTACCATCTACAATTCTATCTACAATTACAATATCATACCCGTTTTTTTCCCCCCTCCATCCTATTCCACCTCTTTCTTTCTCCTCCTCCTCTTCCTCCCGTCCATTTATCCCACGCCTCCTTTCCTGTGCGGTTTCAGACATGAGCTCATAAACGCCTCGCCTTCCCTCTCTCTCGCAGTCTCTCGTTCTTTGTGTCTCGCCTTGATGACATCAGTGCTGGGGGAGTGTTACTGTGGAAACCAAAGTGGTGCGCCGCAGGGATGTCACTAATTGCATGATTGCGAATGTGTGTGTCTGTGTGAGGGAGTGTGCGAGTTAGAGGTCAGGTTGTATGCAGATGCAAATAAGGTGTGAAAAAAAAATCTCTGGTTTCGAGCTTTTGATCTAAACATACGACACATATTACATTTGGTGCTTATCCCTCTCTTTGGATTCCCGGCCACAACAAATATGTTTAGATCCACAGAGAAAGTCCATTTTGTGTTTTCCTCACCCTTGCCAAGTTTTACATATTTTGCTGTCCCCGCTGTCAACGAGACTGCGCTGTGGTAAGCATAACCATCTTTGGAAGTCTAGTGGGCCAAAAGACAGAGCGACAGTGTCCACTGACTAACACTAAGTTGACACACACTTCGCCGTTACTGTTGCAGCAGTGCTTTATGAAATTTCGGTGTCGCCTTCGGGATGAATTTCTTGTGTGTAAAGGGCCTGGCATGTCTTTTATCAGCGCACTTTGTTCTCTCTGGCATTCTCCGTCCTCTGCTCCACTGTGCCAGACTGGGACCACGACAGACAGAGAAATAGAAACAGAGAACAATAAAGAGATATGGAGGAGGGGAAAGAAAGGGCTGTCATGGGATGATGAGATTTGTGTCCTACTGTATAGCTGTCCCTCCAGGATCTGACTTGTGTTCAGGTGATCTTGGGAGAGGCACAGATTTATTTAATTTCTCATCATTTAAACATGTTAAAAGACATCATCCTCGTGATTTTATTCAAGAAAATGTCTCCGCATACAGTAAGAATCCCAGCTGATGATCACTGAGAAGCTGGGCAGCGTGACTTTATTTAACCATCACGATGGGAATTCTCTGTTCTTGTCCACTGTGAGTGTATATGCATGAACTGTATGTTTGTGTGTCTGCATCCATACATCTTCTCAGGCAGGCATCTTCTTCGTGTCAGTGGAATGTCTTTAATGAAGCCACGTGTTCCTCGCAGGAGGGGAGAAAAAACACCCCCGCGTCTATTCCCCTCCTCACACTCTCTCTCTCTCTGTCTGTCTCTCCCTCCTCTGCAGTTTGTGCTGTAAACCTGTCACCCACAGACATCAAAGAGAGACACAGAGGGCGAGATATAACTGGTGTGAAAAGACCAAACACAAGAAGGCAGAATATTTTACAACTGAGGAAGCGACGGCATGTCGCTTTCCAATTTACCTCCATTTCTGACCTCTTTAAACCTGTTATGTTTCATCTGTCTGTACTCTCCCCTGTGTTTCATTTTTATTTATTCATTTATTTATTTATTTATTTACACGTTAAAAGGAATACACCTCACGCCGCAGTGGAGAAACTGAATGTCTTTGGAGGTCATTCATATCTTTTTGGCTTGATGAGGATGTAAAAAATGTGTTGATAATTGGTGACTGCAGGGTTGGTGTTGGTGTGTGTACAGTATGTCATTTTTTATTTTCACATCTTTGTGGCTGCTTTCCAAATGAGCTCATAATCCAGAACTCATTAGAATGCTGTCATTTTCTCATGATTTGGATTATAGGAAAGGGGAAAATAAGAAATAATATTAAAAGAAATTAAATTGGTTTCAGTAAAATACCCCTCCCTCCTCTCTAAATGACAACTTGTATCTCCAGGATTTGTGTGTTGATGTAATTCTGCTGTATAGTCTTAGTGTGAGCTCTCAGAGACTAACATCCAAGGACTTAAACCACGTCGCTCTCATTTTTTTCAATAAAGGAATATTGCCACAGAAGAGAAACCAGTCGCCTGTTGCTTTGAATCTGGCTCCCCCTGTCAACGATGTTATGTACTACTGATTAAATCACCTCAGGAAACTCCCTCTAATCATACAAAGATGCCAAGCCCCAGCAGCCCACAGTCATACCACTATTTAACAACATTTCAAACTGAATGTGTCACCTGTTAACAGACTAAATATAAAACATGAATTTTGAAATGATCATTTGAGACAAAATGATAACTTTCCATCTATAAATCAAACTATTCAGTCATACACAAACTGTAAATATATTTGCAGTCTTATTTTGGTCCTTCAGTTATCATATTCTCTGTTTTGTTTTTTTCTCATGACTCATAACAGATTTCCCAGCTGTGGGCTAAACTACCTAATGTTCATCTATTATTACAGCGGTAAACTTCTATTGTAACGCTGGCTTTTACTTAGCCTAGAACATAGTCGTAAAATCTAGTAAGGCTTTGGAAACATAACACCAGCAGAAGCTTTTGATACCAGTAAGCGTACAACAGCCCACCTCAGGGACCCCAACCCAGTCACTGATAACTGTGTATTAAGCATCCCTTATCCTCAGACAGTCGGACGCCACAACCAATCAAGCCATTTCATCATTCCCCACATCTCCCTGAGACAATTACCTCCAATTTTACTTCAATAACACTCTCCCTTCTCCGTCAGTAAACAATCAAATCACTCCATTGTTGAGGGTAATTGGATCTCTTTAAATCAAATCAGCCATTATGGCCCTGATGAAGCGCGCCCTGCTCAGCGGGAGTTGGCGACACATGAGGGAATGCAGCACAGGAATATATTACCAGCTCTGCCTCCCAGGTGAAGATGGCTATATTGGAGGAGTTGTGTAATACAGGTTTATTAGACTATGCAGTGATCAGCATAGGGCTTGTTTCTCTCCTCGAGGACATGTTCCAGGTGTAGCTCACATTTCAGTGACAGAGAAAGAAGGAGAGGGAAGATTGTACCGCAGCGTGCAGAGGTGCTGTCTGTGTCATCTTAGGACTTTGAAGTAGAAGCAGTCACCACCCACTCAAAAAAAAAATCCCATCTTAATTAGCCCCACAGCTCTTTTTAGTTCTTTCCTTCCCGTATGACTACCTGTGACCACTGCGAGAAAACAGGAATAATTGTTACATGAAGCTCCTGGCTTTGACACTGAGCTTGGCCTCTGGTTGTATTTGCAACAACATGCTGATTGATTACACTTTTTATTTTTATAGAACTGTACTCATTCTGACATGTTCAGATTAGTCATTTGTCAACTTGATACCAAAGACTTAAACGTAGCCTCCAGAGATGAAATGCATACTTAGTAAAAAATTAAAAGCCAGTATTTTAACAAAAAATGTCTTCATCAGGGTAATGAGCACATCAAAACATTTAGCTTTGAAAATCTTTTGAATTTTGCATTGACATTAGGAAATCCAGCAACTCCCTCTCATTTATATTAATCTATAATTCATCAATATGCTCTCTCTGGACTCGGGGCATCGTAAAGTTTGCATGTAGAAAAGAGGTTAGATTTTATTTGATCTGATGAAGTGGTGTCTGAGTGGAGCTGCTTTAGAGTAGTTAAGTTTAGTTTACTGTTTATTTCTATATGTATCATTCATATTTGTTCTATAAACCTCTGTGATCTTTGTGATCACCCCCCCTCCAAGAGAGAAGAAAATGATAGTCGAGATGAAAACGTCTCACACCAAAACAAACAACTTAGGAGAAATATCTCAAAACAAACCAACCAGAAACTGAAGCAAACAAACCAGGAAGCCAGATAACGAGCAATGTGTATGTATATGTGAGATGTGTATTGATGTGCATGCACTGCTGTATGTGTGTATATTGTCAATGTGAGGTGTGTGTGTGAGGCTTTCAGGCATGTTTCTTAGCACCCGGTGATTATCAGGAGGCAGCATCTTCCTCTAACAAGGTGTGTTATTAAAGGGGATGGAAATAACAAGGGGGCATCTCTGTTTGATTCTTCAGCTATCGAGACATTTCACGTTGCATTTGTCTGTCAGGATAGGCTAATGTGTAGTTACGCCGAAGCTTCTCTCTGTTCTTGAGTCATTCTTTCTGTTCATCTTCTTCCTCTTTTCCTCTCTCTCAAACATGGGCGACTACTACCTCTTCCTCTCTCTCTACTTCTGTATCATCTTCTCCGTTCCACACTCGCCCCCCTGTGGGATGAATGTGATGACATTGCAGAGACTGATAGGGATATGCACGCGCGCTTGTGTACACACACACACGTATACAAGCATATTTTAAGGCTATGCTGACAGAGCATCTATGTGTAAGCAGAAATTACGTAGACAAACATGCACACAGATATGCCTCTAATAGTTTTAACGCCGGTCTGTATACTCTACACACCCTCCTTTTGTTATTGCTGGATCGCCTACAGTCAGTCACTTGATAAATTAGTCACTCACTCAATCAGTCAGTCAGTCAATCAATAAATTGTCAGTCATTCACGCAGTAAATTATCTGGCAGTCAGTCAGTAAATAATTCACTCACTCACTCAGAAATTAGTCACATCATTAAATCAAAAAAGAAAGCGAATGAATCAGTCAGTCACCAGCCAGTCAGTCAGGAAATTAGCCAGTCTGATTCAAGTCAGTCAAATAATGAGTCATCCTCTAAGGATGCAGCTTAACTTTGTCCTCACAGCCAAAAGACAATGACTGCTTAACCTCTGTTCAGCCTGCCAGCCTAAGATAACACTTGGCCAATTAATGCACAACTCCATCCTTACAGATAGAGTTTGCATGTGTGCGTGTGTGTTGAAGCCTCCTTGTGTGTGTCTTCAACAATGTACAGCGTATAACAACAACGTTTCTTGTACAAGGCCTGCGTATAATCATGCATTATTCTTCCCTGTGTGTGAGAGTTCCCATACTTTTATGAAGGTTGATGGTGTCATCTGATTTTCCTGCTCTGTGTATTGCTCTGCTGTTCTCGGTCCTTCCCAGATCACTTAGACTTATTAGAGGTAATATGAGCGAGGGATTTACCACCAGCCTGCAAGCGCTCCTCGGATATCACAGTGATGGATTGGTCTGGGAAAAACATTCAGCATTAGGAAGAACTAGCGAATTGTTGAAAAATGGCAAGACTGAAGGAAGAAAAGGAGGAAGATAGGAAGAGGAGATTGGTTCTAGCATTTTGTTCTTACTTTTATTTTTCGCTGAGACGTAACAAATTCAAAGTAGCACAGTCCAAGATTATGACCTTTAATGCAGTAGCAGTTAGATAGGCGTTTGGTAGTTTTGTGCTGTTGCCATGAAAATGAGTCATTTAGAAGCATTATTTTACAACTGGTGAAATCTAAAAGGATTTGACATTTATTGCAAATTGAGTATTTCCGACGATCTCATGCTCGACATGAAGGTGACTCAAAAGCGGATTTAACTTTTACAATAGCATTTCCTGTTTTTATCTACACTATCTGATCCAGCACTTCTGTGGAGGACTTGCATTTGTAAAAAATTCAGATGGCGACGATGACCCACACTGAGCAGCTCTTCAGTGGTGTATGCGCACACAAACTGGTATTCACTCATACTGTTTTAAATGGCATGCTTTGTCACAGCCAGCAACATGTCACAGGGAGGCTAGAGCGATTTATTGTGGAGATGCACAGTTGAATGAAGTGTACCTTTTAGTATGCATCAGGGTAAGAGGGCTCATCCTAGTGTTCTATCCAGTGGATTTTGTTAAAAAAGAACCTCGTTTTATCCATGGTTCATTGCTCAACAATCACCTCTGCATCCAAATTGATTCTTTACCGGGAACATGACCTGTGGGTCCCAGGAGCTCGAAATGATTCAAGTGTAATTGACAGGTTTTATGATGGTCAAGGCATTTCTTACCCCTTGACTGCCACTCGTGTTTGATGAATCTCCACACACCACCTCAGTCAGCATGACCACCTTTTTCCTCTCATCCCTTTAATCTCCTGTCTTCCATTTTTCCACTTATCACATATTTGCTCTGATCTCTCCTTTATTGGGCCCTCTCCTCAGTCATCCTTATATCTGGTGAGCTCTTTCTCATGGGAAACTCCATTGTGAGTAGTTGATTGCAGAATCACTGCAGGAAATAATTGAATCAGTACAATGTCCAGGCATTTCTTTAGCTGCTCTCCATAGGGGTCACCACAGCGAATTATTTGTTTAAGATCTGATGATCTGCATATTTAATTTGGCAGAGGATTTTCATATGCCCTTCCTGGTGTAACGTTCCACATTTATCCAGGCTTGGAACCAGCAATAGGGACACACTGGCTTTTGCATCTCCAGGGAATGGGGCACAAACTGGGGTTCAATGTCTTGCCCAAGGACGCATGTGGGCAGTGCAAGGTAGAACTCGGAACCCACGATCTGCAGATGATTTGCTCTACCACCTGAGCTGCAGCCAGCCTAATATAAGTATCTAAAAATATGCAAACAAACTATTCTTATCTGAACTAAAACAGCCTGTTTTCTGTGGATGGTATTCTTTTATGTCTTGACAAGAGTTTTATCTAACTAAAGCTACCTTTCTGTGTGGGTGAGCTCAGATTACATGTAGGTGGTTTTGTCCTCATCTCGTCATTCCCTCTCTGAAATCCATACTCACACCACTTTGCCTTAAACTCACCTTCACTCCACATGCTATTGCTTCCATCTGCTCCGCCCTCTCACTCGCTGAGTTTATGGGTTTCCTATCTGACAGCATCTCCCGCACTTCTTAATTACTCCCTCTCTCTGTTACCTCAATCTCTCCAACGAGCCCTTTCGTTGAATGTCAATTTTTTTTTTTCATTTTCTTTATATGCCAGCCTTTTCACCGAAATACCACGAGTCGCCCCTTTTTTATTGGATTTTCAGCATGTCTGCATTAGTGTGTGTGCGTCAAAGGATTTGCAGTGTGTTCTCTCAAGCTAAAGCTTCAGGAGTTATCCAAACTACTCACTAGCTGTGCAAGATGTTTGCTTTAAAGACAGTGAAAGGGCAATATTAGTTTAATGTCATAGACAAATACATTATTCATGTAGTTGTATGGATTTTTATTCTGTACCAGTCACTCATACCCATAACCACACAACATAAATGCTCATCTAAAATGATCACTTTGCCTTAATCAATGAAAATATACACTTTTACCCTAACATACTGTATAGTTTTGCAGACATATGCAGTACATATCAGAAATGAATGTTCATGTTGTCCAGTAGCCTCTATATCTGTCCTTTCTATTGTTCATAAAATCAATCCGGAAGCAATTTTTAGAATAACCTCTCAAGGTGTTTCCAACAAAATTGGCAATATACAGGAGGTTGTGCAGAGAATAATACTTGACCAATATTTTACTTCATTTTCTCCACCCACACCAGGTAAATATGCCATGAGAGATTTGATCCATCGGTTACCAGGCAGTAGTAGTAGCAGCAACAATAACGCCACCAGCAGTGCGACCTCCGGGACCACAGGCTCTCCCAGCAAGGCCATGTCAGATGACACGGTAACTGCCATCTGCTGCGCGCTGCACGAAGTCATCACAAAGAACATGGAGAATGCAAAAGCCTTGCGCGATGCCGGTGGCATAGAAAAACTCATTGGCATCGCCCGCAGCAAAGGAGACAAGTGAGTAGACCAAGGTTGTTTTTTTTCACTATAACACACAGTGAGAATAAATGCAACACATGCAATCTTAGGGTCTTGTTACTGAGCTGCAGCAGCACCACATTGTTCATCCGTATGACTTCACATCACTTGAAATGCATTCACGGGAGCTCCAAATTGGGTTCAGGAGAAATCCTCAAAGGGCGCTATTAAAAATCTGAAGATAATGATATATTATAACAGTTCATGGAAAAGTATGTCATATGTATTTATAACAACAGAACAGACCTACCTGCGCTGTTCATGAAGTGGTTATTAGATCATAATGATATGTCCTTAACTTTCCTCCACATTCAAGCAGGTATAATTGTCTGCTCATGAAAGGTGAAAGACATTTAGTGAAGCCGTGTCTCACAACACAGTTTGTTTCTGACAAAGCAGAAAAGATGTATGTAAAGTTACACTGTACAATCACATTTGATAGGGTTTGGTTCATTTGCATAATGGAAAAAGAGTAATCACCAAACTAATCTTGGAATAAGCAAGAGGACAAAATGAGAAAGCTCCCTGATGACTTGCAGTGATTTTTCTAAAGTTCAACCAGCCCTAAATAACTGCTCAAATCCTAAAATGTTATGTACAGGCCGTGAAAAAAGCAAAACATTCTCACTGTTTTACTGTGCTATACCTGCCGAGGCATCGCCCCATACTGTCAGTAATGACCGGTGGCTCCATGTGACCACACATGCATCATTCATAACTGTGCCTGCCTTCTCTCTGACCATTCGTCCATATAAGACGGCTTAAAAAAACAACGAGGAAGATGCTGCAGGAATATAACTCCTGTCACCATGGGAGACCAAGCAGGGTGTTCTGCCTAGCTGCTATAGCAACCAGCGGGTCAGGGGTTGCCATGACACCAGAGTCTTATCAGACGGAGGTCAAACGTTCATTTATTGTTATGGAGAGAGACCCAGTCTATTTAGGGAATTGTGCTCAAGGGCACCATTACAGAGAGAGATGAGGTGCTGGAAGAAACCTTCATAAGTGCAAATTTCACAGTGAGTGTAGTTAGCTACTAATAGCCCACACATCTTCATTTCCTCAGATAGGTACACTGAGGATAAGTGCTCCTTATCAGCAGTGCCATGCTTCATACACACAATTACACACTTTTAGATCTGGTGAATGCCCATTACAGTACTACCATAGATGGCTGTTTACCAGCTTCTTTGAAACAGCAGGAGTTAAACAATACAATGAAAGGAAAAAAGATTGAGAGAAATGTTTGGTTATTATACTTTTGCCAAAACACATCACCTTCATAAAATCAGCAATATGGTCCACGGTGGAGCTGGTAGAAATGATGCTTTTGCTTTCAGTCACGTTTGTTGTTGCTGTGCAACGGTACTGTACAACAACGTGACATTACGTCAAAGTCTGATTGCCATATCACAATCAAAATGATATGATCACTATGTGTAACTATGATGAATTCCAGTACATGGTGTTTATAGTCAGCTGGTGCAATAGCTTCCAGTTTAAATCAATACCCCATATTTCATTCTTCAAAACACTCTTTTTTTTCTTTTTGTTTTTTACTTGGGGTAAAAACTGTTTTCAGGAGGATCTTTGCTAATTTTGGTGGGCAAATGGAAAATGAGCACTCCTTCTGCTTCCCTCTGTAGCTGTTCGAGGGGCAGGACTTATGAACTGACTCCTACTAGAGTCATTTTTCAGCTAAGTGGCAGGGATGGGACCATTAGCATGGCAGAGAGGGTCATTTTCAACTCATCTGGAAAACTCTCAGTTTTTGTGCAAGGGAAATCATTCTCTGCTGAAAAGAGCAATGGCCCTCTTACTTTTAAAGCCATCACAAGTGCCACTGGCCTGCACACATCTTATGCAGCTGGTAAAGATGGGGGGCAGAATAACATATCAATATTATCCAAAGAAATGGGGTCCAGGAGAAATAACTCTGTCTTTTTCAATCTCTCTCCAGACACTCAGCAAAGGTGGTAAAGGCAGCCTCTCAGGTCCTCAGCAGTATGTGGCAGTACAGAGATCTGCGCTCCCTCTACAAGAAGGTAGGATGTAGTACAACCACACTACCTCTTGTCATACACATGCAGTGACTCCAAACTAAACATTCCTTTTGTTTTTGACTTACAAAAGTCACGTGATCAATTATGGCTACTGGTTGAAGACATGAGACCCACAGTAGCTGAATAATTTATATGATGTCCATCTCTGCAAGAACATATTCAATATGTGATAGGTCTGCTGTATTCATATTACATAATGAATTAATCATGATTTAGTTAGGTTTGGAATTAAAATGTTACGGTGTTAGACTATTTTTAAAAGTTGTAATGGCAATTTTAACATAAACCTCAGTTTATTTCCTCAGTTTTGTTAAACAGTGCAATTATATATATATATATATTTAATCAAATATATATATATATATATACATATATACGGATACACTTGTGTTGTGAATGAGCAGGAAAAGTAACAAGCTTTGGAAAAAAAAAAGAGCTAGATATCAAATTGGCTGGCAGTAACACTCGGGTTAATTAAATTATGTTTTTGAGCATCTTTATAATTGGAAAAGCAATTACTATATATGGCAAATTGGCCTTGAACCATCTGTGGAAAAACTATGTTAAGATGAAGACTTCATTTTCACTGAGGCAGGTGTTGAGGATCATTCTCTGCTGGAGCTGTTTAATGAAGCAAAACTCACACTTGATACACAGTTAAAGATATTGTTTATTCTGAGCGGTTTGCTGCCTTTTCATATTTGGACAGATGAAGATATTGGTCTTTTCTGCTCTCTGCTCTCGGATAAATATCTGAAACCTCACTGGTGGAATTATGCTTTGTTTTCTGGTCAGGACTAATCTTTGTCAGGGTTTGCGGTTTTCTCCCACACTCAGTGTGATGCTCCACTGGTTTGAGTGGCTGCTAAGCTGAGCTCATTCCATCCTGTAATCGACAGCTTAGCCACTATCTGTCAGCAAATTTTATTTATTGTTTTAATCAGTCAGCAGTTTATGGTATTATTGTTAAATTTTCATTTATTATTACAGACTGGTCGTTACCACAGCTAGTCCTAGCAGGGACTTAACAGGGTGCTGGTTCAGTTCTGTGAAGTTGACACTTGGAATTAAAGATTCAGTGCCTCAGTGTAATCATATTTATTTAGCAGATATTGTTTTGGAGAGTGGCTACTGTAGCCTGTGTGGTTTATGGTGTGTCTTCATAAATGCTGAGAGTTGAGCATGTAACCAAGTGCTTAGGGTTGTATAGGAACATCCACTTGCATTTCATATTTCTGGCTTTAGGTTGTGTCTTGTGCAGTATACTGTATATTCTCTGTGTTGCATGTATCTGTGTGTGTGCTTTTGCCTTGAGGTCTGTCACAACTACCTCCAGACAAAGAATAATGGGGTTCTGCTGAGCACTGTCACAACCGAGCAACAGTGTTTGCAAGGGCAGGAAGATCAATAACTTCGCGTTAGTCACCAGCCTTTTGTTCTGGGTTTTCTTTTTCAACGTATATACACACATACTAACTTGACAAAGGGTGTTAATGCTGCGGGCGACTAGGAAACTGTAGCTCATTAATACAGTAGCTAACTCGTAGCTCAAGAAAAATGGACAAACAGGATAAAGTGAGAAAACCATGTAAGGTCCACTGAAATGATGACTGGTGTGTGTGCTGCTTTCACCCGCAGACACACTTTTATCTTTGTCTTTCACACACACACACACACACACACAAACATTTGCCTCTCCTCTGGGTCTTTTGTTTCTTTTCAAATGAGATATACCCACACACAGTTGCAACTTGATTAAAAGCAATGACAGATGTTCTGCTCCTTTCACTTGTCAGTAATGAGCGTTGTGGATTGAATACCTGCCACCAAGGTTATCTGACATTCAGTGCACTAAAACTTCCGAAGCGTAATCGTCATGTTTCAGTGAGATACTTGGAAATGTTAACACATCCAGAGAGGCGTCCTTGGCTTTGAATGCGTCTTTTCCATCTCGAGAAAAGAAAAGAATGAAGCTATGATGCATTTAAGTTGCATGCTTATGTGAACAATTGTATAACCACATGTACAATCTAACACTGTGCAATGAAAGCCCTGCGACAAACAGTTTGTTTTGAAGTCTTGAATTTTATTCCATTCATCCCATTATGCTGCGAGTGTTCCTCTTATTTTTTCTGCTTTGGGAGCAAAGATTTATATTATTCAGTATTGTCCCATATTTTGCTTTTAATGTGAAATCTTTGATGAAATTATTATTTGCGCACTGCAACTTCATTCCCTTCAACAAGTCATTTCATCGTGTTATCTTTCACACTTGAATTTCAAGATGTCAAACCTCAAAAAATCCTGATGCTAAGCGCTAGCTGCCGTCCTTTAAATACTCTTTTATAATGTTCATACAGTAGAAACTAGTGAGAGGAAATCGTTCAGTAAAGTGATATTTTGTTCCACTTGTTTGGTGAGACAAACAAAAAGCATTAGACTCTCAACTCCTCCTTCCTTTTATGATGATTTTGCACTGAGCTCCAAGATGAGCCCTAGATTTCTGACTGTTGCCAGTCACTTCAGGACAGGCCACCCTATGGCATCAGTCTGTCCTCATCTCATCCTGACGACTGTGTCCCTTTCTTCATTCGTCATCCTCTCTTCCCCAGCATTACACTGAACAGTATCCCCATGTGGCTCCTTGGAGCCTCATCTGCTTCACACTTCTCTAATCATTGCCACTGGATAGCATTACACTTGACTGGATGCCATAACACTCCAGTGATCAGACATGAAGGACACTGGCGTTACACAGCAGTCTAGCCTGGCAAAGCTTGCTTCATTTTCTTTTCCATTATTTATTTATTTGTTTATTTTTTGCCACACCCATCTTTGCTTTAATAAAGACAGATATTAAAGGAAGGGAAACTGTGCATAGGATTAATAGCCACACATTTTAAGACAACAAAGTTAGTCTCATTTTATCCAGTATGATGTAAACATTAATTCAGTGGGGGAAAAAAAAAAGAAAAAATACTTTTTCAGACCTTTTCGCTCCACACCAACAGCAAAACCCCCATCCATCATCTTTAAATTGAAACAAGATATCATCTGTAGTCTGTCCTGTTGTTACATACCCAGTTTCATCCCAACTGAGCCACCTGTACTTCATCATAATCTTGATCGGGATCTTGTAATGCAGTTAAAATGTCGCTGTTATCCAGGACAACTTTTATTAAATTCAACACAAGCAACTTAAATCATCTGACTCACACTTTTTTGACACTTTCTAGTTAAGTTGTTGCATTATGCTGTATACTGTCACATTCAAATTTTCTTTGAAAGATTGATAGACACCATACCTTTACTATTTACTGCTTAAATTGCATGAACACAGCCTGGTTAGTGACAAACCCACCTAATTTTATAACTGTGAAAATGGTTGCGTTAGAGGATCCACACTTTGACTTTATCGCCCAAGTCCAGAGCTCCAAAATAAGTGACTTTACTGCTCGTATCCCTGCTTTACGTATTAGGTCATGGGTGTTAGGTGCAGCAAAAATCCTGTTAGCCTCCCATCCAAACATGGATTAGCATACAATTTAGACGGAAGTGGAGTCGGGTGTCTCTGCAAAATGTTTGTGAGGGAATGAAAAAAAGAGTAAGGAAAGGCAGTGACGTGAATTGTTGAAATTTTTACAGTTTGAAAATAAGCATGCTATGTGCTGTGTGTGTGTGTGTGTGTGTGTGTGTGTGTGTGTGTGTGTGTGTGTGTGTGTGTGTGTGTGTGTGTGTGTGTGTGTGTGTAGTTTTGGGCAGAAGAGAAAAGTGTTGGGTCAATAATGAGTCAGTTGAAGTCGTGTTGGCAAAGAGCTGTTTGCTTTGAAGTCTTGAAGTAATGAGATCTTTTGAAACACACTTTTAAAAATGTGTAGAAGTTAGGGGCAGTGGGTACACATTCATGTTTGTTTCTGTGCAAGTGCGTGTGTGTGTGTGTGTGTCTTTGAATATGTGTGTTTTTGTCAGACTGCAGTAAGAAGAGTTAATCATTTCCTACAGCAGTGCCATGGGAGCACTGTGAAAGAAAAGAGAATTGCAACAGACCTGAGGGTTGGGTTGCCCAGCAGTTTTTGAACATGCTAAAATGAAAGGTTGAGGGCCCATAAATAAACAGTAACTCTGTATGAAAATAGCTTTTGAGATGATTTGATCAGTGGTGCAGCAGTCATTAATAAACCAAAGCCAAAATCTGTTTGTTGCAACACTGGCTTAAAGATAAATCATGTATAATAGTCTCCAGAGTGCACTAAAACTCTACTTTTACCCAAGTTTATTTGGATTATTTGACAAGATGTGTCCTCATTCACTCTGTGTGTTTGTATTTGTGTGTGTGTGTGTGTGTGTGTGTGTGTGTGTGTGTGTGTTTCATCTACAGTTCCTGAGAGGGAAACCACAGGTCATCTTTTAAGTAAACAACTAATGTGCAGTACTGTTCGACAAGGGATTTCTGTAGAAAGCAATGACTTGAAACATCGTCACTCTTAATAGGACCAAAAGGACCAAATTTTCTCTTTCACACACACATATATATGCTCTCTCTCTCTTTTTCTCTCTCTCTCTCTTTCATGCACGCGCACACACAAAACACGAGCTAAACACTGAATTTCATACTATGCATTAACACCGTTACACTTTGTCACATCACTGTTCAGTGCATAATTTCTGTTGCGCTGCCGTGCCTCATTTCTTGATAAATGATCTAGCTTGGGCACTTAATCAGACATATTCACTTGCGCACACACAAGCACACATATCATACTCATATCACACACATACATCACAAACATACACAAATCACAAAAACAGATACACACACACATGTGACAGATGGGGGTGAGGGTCAGAGAGATGCTGTGTTTGTCATACGTGTGACAGATTTACAATATGTTCCTGGCATGTGTAATTCAGTATGTGGGTGTGTGTTTGTGTGATATGAGTGAGTGAGAAAATTGTGAGCGATGTGTATGTGTAAGGTCACTGATTGCACAACCTGGTTCTTTGCAGTTCCATTGGACACATAACTGACAACAACTCAAGATGTCCTTGTAAATAAAATGAATACATTTGAAAGGAAAGTGCCAGAGAGCGTATGTGGCACACGTCATAACTATCATAACTACCATCTGACTGTAATGAAACGAGCATCACAAGTATTTACAAATCCTTGCTTTTCATAAGTTCATATTAAAATGTTTTTTTTTTTCTTCTATTTTTCTGACAATAGGAATGCCAAAGAATAAAATGATGAGCTTGTACTAGGGTGCCCAATCTTTTTCTTTGGGCAACTAAAACTAAAACTTAATGGTTGGCCGCAGGACAAAAACAAACACCTATTATGCTGTATTTTTAAGATGCAAAATAGTACTAGGGTCCCAAGTTCATTTACTTGACTGACTTCTTGTAAGAGGTGTCACTCTGCTTGCCATGCTCAGATCATGAAAGATAATTAATAATTAGAAAAACTCTTTTATATTATTAGTATTAATCATTTTTTAAATTAATCTTTACTTTTCAGCAAGGAACATCTAGTCAACTAAATCAAACCTCAGGAAAAGCCAACTTTGGCCTGTGAGCCCTATTCTAGGGGGAGCTGAAAAAATAAACCCATCTTCCACTGGCATACAGCATAAACAGAAAAGACAGCGAGAAAGAAATGAAAAACTTTAGTAGACATCGAACCAACCCCAGGCCTCAGAAGCTGCCTCTGCGTTTTGCCTGGTTCCCCTCTGATGTTCACCTGTATTAAACAGCGAGAGACAGAGAGAAAGGAGATAGCCTGTCTCAGCGTAGAGGCTAACAACAGTACACAGAGGAAGAGCTGCAGCACACCGCCACATTATTCTGAGCTATATACAATAAATGCAACAGTAGAATAAAGGTCAGTTTCTAAATGTGCAAGACCACAAGCAACCAGAGTAAAGAATGCAAAGGTCAGAGGCAGATTATTGCTGTGGGGATAAATAGATCATGTGTGAGTGAAGGACTCGCAACTGTAAATCTGAGTGTGAAATGAGAGAGAGACAGAGAGAGAGAGAGAGAGAGAGAGAGAGAGAGAGAGAGAGAGAGAGAGAAAGGATTGAAGGACTAAAAAAAATGACAATGTTCAGTGGTCGCTGAGGCCCAGAGGGGACCAACCACTCATCATGTGTAACCTTTTACAGTTTTTGCCATAATTGCTGTCTGGCATGAGTGCCGCAAGTCACACACACACACACATGCACACCCACATGCACGCATACACCTCATTTGTTGGGGCGGTAATCGCTTTTTACCTCGCAGTCCCACAACCTTCAACTAAGCATCCAGTGATGGAGAGAGCAACAGGCAGAATGGTTGCCTAGCAACCATTTCATTTTTTTACAGTTGGGGCTAGAGAAAGAGGAGCAGGGTGGAAAGAGACGAGAAAAAAGAAAAAAAAAACATATAAGTCGAGAAGAATAGGTGAGAGTCGCAAAGATCAGGTAGTTTACGTGGAGCTGTGGCTGATGTCTGTAGGTGTGAGGACATGTTGTTAGCTCAAGGTTTCCACAGTGCACACTGACACTGAACAAGCATTGGTCTTTGGATATGCTGCAAAATGGAGAAGAAAAAAAACAGCCACTGTCAGATTTGGTTGTGTATGAAATTTTGATGTTTATTTAATATTTATTGAGGCCGCTAAACCTCACTGACTGGCTGGTGGACCAGACATACTAGACTAAGTGCTGTGCAGCCCGAATACCAACTTACTTTAAATTCTAATAGATTTCCAAAAGTTTCCAAAGATATCAAGTTTGTCAGGCTGAATTATGGATTATGGATTTTAATGATTCACATTGTAAACATGATAGAATCAGTGAAGAGCTAGAACAAGCTGACACAGCTTTAAAAGCACTTGAGAGGGAAAGAAGAAACTGTATGTTAAGACATTATGTTCATTAATTAATTTGGAGAGATAGTAAGTTTGAAATGTATGGTTATGACAGCTATTTTAATAATTTTTTTACATTCTTTCCTATACTGTCGTCTCTGATTATGATCACTCTTGCGCATACAATTATTGTAAACTTTTACTATTCCTCATTTTGCTCAAGGGAAGCCCTTAAGGACCCCTGTGGATCATTCCTGAACCCCATTTGTGAGCAACATTTCTTGGCAGCAGACCGCACACATCACTCTACGAAATACATTCATCATTCAGTATTCAGTGACTTGACTTCTTTTAAGCGTTATGACAGTTTGACAGTGTCCAGTTGCACAGCAGTCCAGTGTACCAGAAGGAGGTTACATGGTTTATATAATGAGATGTGTTGGTGGGAAAAAAGGAGAAAGAGAATGTGAAACAAGTTGAGCGAGAACAGAGGGAGCTACCTTTGAACTACTGTGTATCAGAGGATCCGGCTTTCTATTAGTTCTCAGTGTTGTACTGGGAAATCGGAGTCAGGGGGTGGGCTGTGCTCACTCCAGCCCACTTCCATGTCTCTCTACTTCTCCGTCTGCTCCCCTCCCTCTTGTTATCTCTCTCCTCCTCTTGCTACCCTCCTGTCGTCAGTCTCCCTCCATCTCCCTCCCTCCTCCTTGCTCTCATTACTTTCTGTCGTCTTTTGTCGTTCTCCTCTTCTGCCCTGTCTGTCCCTCCTCTCTTTCTTTCTGGCTCATCTCCTCCATCTCTCAGTCGTTCCTGTCTCCTCCCCTCCTGTTTCCTCCTCCCCCAGCCTAACTGTACTGGAGTGATTCACCTCTCACCATCAACTCACAGTCACTGCAGTCCAACCAGTTTCCCACTGCTGAGCTGAAGCCCACAGGCACTAAAGCTATGATGGAACATGTCTCCATTATCTTTTATCATCTGCATGTGTTTTGCTTTCAGAGGTACCCAATTATCTTAATGCTAAATTGAATTTGGTTCCGGCTCTGTGATTGTTGTTGACTCACATAATCCATTTTTATGAAAAGAGCTTTGCTCCAATCACCGCTAAACTAATACAGATACAAAGTCATTGGCTTGGCAGTAATTATGCTTGTGCAGTTGTTAGTTGTATTAATTTTTTCTACAAGGACAGTGGGATATCCACTAAGCTCAGACTTGATGCAAGTGTGACGCCATTTGTGGCGTGTGGATTGGTGTATGTGCATGTGTGGGTGTCGCATATTTGTCAGTGTCCAGAATTCATTTTTGACTCGCCTACCACGGCTTGGTAAAGTCGAGAAATTTAATATTGAAATACAATTTCTCAAACCAATGTTTCATTTTTCAGGGCAAAGGTTTACACAAGGCTGCTTTTTGTGACAGCCAAGGACAACAAGGACAAACCTTTTGAATATTTCACAGTCACCGTGATCCTGATTTACTGGACATTGTTGCCTTAAATCCTAGACCTTTCATTCATTATTTCCTTTGTACAAAACTCTCTCTGTCTCTCTCTCTTTGTCTCTCTCTCTTTCTCCCCTCTCTCTCTCATAGCACTCAACCACTTCAATACAAATAAGGTTATGTGGGTCCTGAGTACTAAATCAGTGTTATAACCACAACTGAAGTACTGCTTCTTACGGCACACTTACCAAACTAACTTCAACCTTGAGATTGTTTTAAAAAATGTAATATCTTTTTTTTTCTTTTGGTCCATTAGAAATCACAATTTTGCTTAGCTAAGTGCTGAGCAGAATAAAAATACATTTTGCTACAAATAATAATGTCTTCAATGAAATGTCCTAACATGAGGCTGAGATAATTAAATATAAGCATGATTACAAAAACTAATTTTTTTACCATATATAACATTTCATATCTCTCATAAATTGACAGAGAAATAGTGACTATGGGACTGACTCCTTTCCCACACATTTGTAATAATAAATAATAGTAAAGCGAGAGTAAGAGAACCCACTTCACCAACTGTATATTGGATTTTGTGTTTGTGAAGTTACTTCCCAAATGATAACCAGTTTCTTCTCCGTTTGTGTGTGTTTGTTTTGCAGGATGGTTACTCCCAGTATCACTTTGTGGGTTCTGCCTCAACGATAGAGCGAGATAGACAGAGGCCCTACTCCTCTTCACGAACCCCCTCCGTCTCCCCCGTGAGGACGTCCCCAAATAACCGCTCTGGTGAGGAACATATGATACTTGCAATACAGAGGTTATTATGTGTGTGCATGTAAGGACAAATTTACCAAGTGAGGTCCTCCTTCTGAAGAAGAAGAAGGGAAAAGAAATGATTTCGATTTTAGATTTAATTTAGGCTTGTGAAATCAGGGGGATACTGAGGAGTTCAGGTGCAAAAATAAGTTTAAAAAGGGCGGAGATATAATGGACTGAGGCCAGAGGTGATAAGGCAGTGTATTGAGCTGTTCTGTGGCAGGTATTTTCTCACAGCCAATCAGCTGCCTACTTTTGTTATTGCTATTGATATTGAGAATGTAACTAATAAAATAAAACTTATAGACAATATGGAGCTATTGCTTCTTCATTAATATATATTCTATATATATATATATATTAGGGATGCACCGAATATTCGGCAACCGATATTCGGCCGAATATTGCAAAAAATGCCACATTCGGCTTTCGGTAAGTGCGAATAGTAAGGCCGAATAGTGCGTGACGCAATTGATGCAATGAAACAACGTGCGCGGTGACTGGCCAGTTGCTGATTCTTTTCTCATTCACACACAATAAACCCACGATGCGGATATAGGAAAAACACAGGAAGAAATACATCATACACTGCTCTTTAGCGAAGCTGTAAACCTCTCTACATTACGGCGTCTCACACATGAGGTGCGTTCATGACCTCGGAATGACTATGAGGCAAATGAAATGAACAGTGATTAAAACAACATGGGCTTTCTAACAATATATAAAATGAAATAATAATTATACTAACTGGAAAAATCTGCTGGCATATTTGAGGATATTAAATAAACATTTACTTTCCTGAAAAAAACATGTCTACAAATTTATTCTAGGCTATATATGCAATAGTAAAAAAAATAGGAAAAATTTAACAACCGCATTTCATATTGGTTTCGGTTTCGGCCGAAAAAAATTGCATTTCCCTCTCCCAAATATATATATATATCTATATATATATATATATATATACTATATATTATCTCTATATAATAGATTATATATATATATATATATATATCTATATATATACTGTATATGATATATTTAAGGTTCTTATTAAATATGGGAATGAATTTAATCCAGCAAACTGTGCAAGGATACAACTAAGATATACTAATGTATATATGTGCACATGTATGTGAAACATGAGTACAACCAGAGGGTACAAGTTGAACATGGGTTTTAATGAGCAATAATTTCGATATGAGCCACTTGCATTAACATTTACCAGCCGATCAGTCTTTACACTGGCGCAAATAGCTTTTAGTGTGCTCGCCACCCACAGGCTTTCATGCTCTAAAGTCTGATTACGGTTAGCCTTTAGCTTGAGCCCGGTGGCCTTCATGCTTAGCAAAGGGCACATTAGCATTAGCTGTTAGCATCAGTAGTAGAAGAGCCTTCAGCTGTGCTTTCTCCACACCGGGCTTAGCAAGCTGATGAGGCAGAAAAGTACTTTTCCTTCCTCCCAGCGGAGGAGGGAGGGAGGGAGGGGGGGGTGAGATAAACAGAGGGAGGGAGATAAAGAGAAAAGGCAAGGAGGCAAAAAGAATTAGGGATTGAGGGATGGTTAATGCAGTGAGGAGGAAGTGAGGGATGAGGATTCGACTTTGGCCAGCGACATTGAAAATAAGGAGTTTCGAGATGATTGTGCGCAGAGAAATATGTGTATGTCTGTAGTACAGTGGGAGAGGTTGGGAAATGACTCCCATCGTGTCTCCCGCTCCTCCCTTCTCTACACTTCTCGCCTTTCCGGTCATCCGCCCCTTCTCGTTCACCCGTTTAATTCTTCTCCTTCTCCTCCTCCTCTTTGCAGTAATCCTACTTTTTTTCTCACCTCTCCCTCTGATCTTTCACTCTTTTCAGGCTGCCTTAATGCGCACACACACACTCTCACACACACACGCATCTGTATCTCCTCTCTGCATATGCTCCAGACTGCAATCCGGCCCCTTAGAGATGGATCAAAGCAGAAGAAGTAATGATGGTGTGCAGGCACACGGGGAGACGAGGAGTGAAAGAGAGAGAGAGAGAGGAGAGAGTGGTAAAACTGTGAAAGATAAAGAGGAGTAGGAAAGGTTGTAGGCTGTAAGGATGGTAGAGAGACAGAGGGAGATACAAAGGGAGAGAGAGACCTTTGCATCCACCATGGCCCCCACAGGGTCCTGCTGTGTTTTGTGCTGATAGGATGAGTCTCCAAGCCTAGTTGCAAGTCAGGTCCCCACGGTAACTGTAAGCAGCAGTGATGGCATTGTCTCTAGGGGTGTCTGTGACAGGTTTGCGCATCCACCTTAATGGAATCCTCTGCAGAGGTGTCAAATGCTACAAATTAAATATCAACAGTGTCAACACACTACAAAAGCGTGTGGCTTCTGTCCTCCTGTGATTGTCTTACTTTACAAAATGTAAATGTAGTTTCATTTACCGCAATCACATGTATGTGCCTTTGCTTTTAATGTCACTATTCAAAGACTGGATCAAAAGTAGTAGTAGTTAGTATTCAGATAGATAAAGTGATTCCATGGCACTCCAAAACTCACATTAAAAGCCTTTATTCTGTCTGGCCAGTCATATTTGTAAGTGTTTTGCCCTGCTGTTATTATCAGGGTATACTGTAGGAGCACAGCGAAAGAGAACAAAGGCTTTTTCTACTGATTTTCGGTGTGCCTTACATCTTTTTTTCTGTTGGAAATGTTTCTGCTTGAGCAACAAAGAGTGGTTCTCTCCATTAACTGTGTGTGTGTGTGTTTGTGTGTGTGTGTACATGTATGCGGGTGTCAATATGTGTGTGTATTTACACACACATATTGAGTATTGCTGCGTGTGTGTTCCTCTGCAGTATCTACAGCCCTACAATCATCTGCAATTCTCGGAGTTGGGTTCAGCAGGTCCAAATAGCCTATTCTAAGAGTGTACTCTTATAATGTCACTTTAGGGGCTATAGATTGTACATACTTACAATCTATATAGCGTGCGCACACACACACACACACACACATATGTATGGTGGGCAGTTACAGGAATGTTAAGCTAAGCAGACTGAAGGGGCTGATGCACAGGTAGGCAGGATTTAGGCAGTTCAGTGAGTCAAGATAACAGGGGCTGACTAAGCACTTTAAGTATGCTATAAGGGGTTTACATTGTGAGTGAGTGAGTGAGTGAGTGAGTGAGTGAGTGAGTGAGTGAGTGAGTGAGTGAGTGAGCGAGCGAGCGGGCGGGCGAGCGAGCGGGCGGGCGGGCTGGGGGACGTATGCACGTGTGTTCATGTATGGTTGCACACAGGAGTGTGTATGGTATAATGCATTCATGTGTGAAAAATAGATCCGCTCTCAAAGCTTGGGAAAGTGACAGAAATATAAAAAAAATGTGAGGTTTGAAGATATAAATCAGATTTGAAATTCCAATACGATGGTGTTGGAAAATAAATCAGCCATCAAGCTCAGCTGCACTGGAAAGTTACAGTACAGCACACACACATACACACACACACACACACACACACACACACACACACACAGGCTAATCAGAGGTATATTTATTGACACAATAATCAATAAACAGCAGTAGTTGCAGTTGAGAAAAGCCGACTCTGCGGGACACGCCTTGCATCAGTTGTTGTTAGTAACATCTTAACACTGCTTACTGCGATTGATTGTCCGAATCAAGATAGTGTGTACCAGATGTGAAATTTGTGAAATAATGTATCCAAAAACTGGTGTGTGTGTGTGTGTGTGTGTGTGTGTGTGTGTGTGTGTGAATTCCCAAAAGTCCTTTAACATGCTGGAGGTGACCCTTTGTGCTGACAAGCTAAATGATGAATAATGACTGTGCACCTTGAAAGACACGCACACTAACAAAAACAAGTGTGTTGAGTGTGAAGGCAACCCACATCCTGGGTTTATTGCTCATTATTTTGTGTGTGTATGTATGTGTGTGTGTGTATGTGCGTGCGCGTGTGCATCTAGCGAGCGCTCCTGCCTCCCCCAGAGAGATGATGAGTCTGAAGGAACGCAAGATGGACTACGATTCCACGGCAACCAACGCTGGTTTCCATAGCAACAAAGGAGAGCACACATCCCGAAAAGACGGCATGGCAGGTGTGTCTGTGTGTGTGTGAGTTAGAGAGAGAGAGATGGAGAGATAGAGAGTAATTAAATGATTCTATTTTATCCACCGCTTTATCTTTCTTTTTCTTCTGCTTTCATTCCCTATTTCTATTCTTACTTTCTCCCCTTGTCTCTCTTTTTTTCCTGCACCCAATATCTTACTCACAAACTTTGATTTCCTCTATCTGTCATTCTGTCTAGTATCTTTCTATCTCTCCCCTCTCTATTTGTTCCTTTTTCTTCCCCTTCTCCTCTTTTCATCTTCTATTGTCTGTGTTTCTGTTGGTCTCTTTTAAGTCTTCTTTTTTTTTTGTCTTCCTCTAACAATGTTCTTGAGGGCATGGGGGACGAATTAATTGCCAAACTTTGAGACAAACTGCAGAAAGATTTGGACTCAAATTAGTTGATTTGTTTTTTTTTACTGAGCCAATTGTGGAGTTTCCCACGTTTTTTTTTTTGGTCTTTGAATTATTATTAGCAGCAGTAGTGGTACTCGTTATCTTTATCATTCATTCACATTAAAGTGTTGTCTTTCCCTTTATCCACTGTCCATCCAGTTCAAGTATCCTGCGGGACGTCTACGTTGTTCCGAAACTCTTACCTGACCGCCAACGATGATATCAAACAGAACCAGGTGAGTTAATAGTACTCCATAAATGTACTACACGCTTTTGTATGTACGCACAGTCACACACCAGCACAGCAGGTCTTAGCAGTGCATGCGTGTCGTCAGGGCTCTCATAAATTGGCATATGCTGTCATGACAAGGTGGTTATTAGGAGAGATAGGAGCCTGATGGCAGAGGCACACGCGCACGCATGCACACAAAAGGTGTCTCGCGGTGATAAGAGGCGCGCTGGCAGAGTGCGCAGTAGAGACACGCCCTCAGCTCAGGCAGCGTCGAGCAACTCCAACCTGAAACAACACCTGACTGGCAATTAAAACCATTATCTCAGTTGATTGCACTAATTTTTTGCTTCTGTTTAATGACTCTGCCAGTGAGAAGGGAGGGGTAACAGAAAGCATCATAGCCTTTGATGAGGAAAATTAGAACTGAAAATGTGGCTTCTTGATTATCTGTATTAAATACATAATTAACGTATAAGTTATTTTGTCTGGATACCATTGGCGGTTAAACTCTGCTAAAGAACTAAAATGTGTGTCTGAGCAAAGGCTTTTTTACACATATGACTGGATTTTTCAGACACACGTCTACACACAACTAGCATGCAAGAGTTACAGTGTTAGAGATAAATTGCTCCCTTCGATACCGGCATATAATAGAGAAATCACAGCATGAGTCCCTTCCCCTTTGATTCCTTTTTACCTGTACTGCCTGCCTTTCAAAACCTTCTTCTCCATGTGCTCACTCTCCACCTGCCACTCTCCTCTCCATCTGTCCCCCTTTATCTCCCTCTCCTATTTTCACTTTTGCTCCCACTACCCACATTTCTATGACTCTCAATTCTTGCTCACTGTACCCTTCACCACCCCACCTATCACTTTTCCTCCACTATTCCCCCACTAGGCTCCACCACAGCCCTGCGTTGTGCCCCCACAGCCCCAGCAGGACAGCCCGTCAGCAGCCGTGCTAAAAGACTACGACCCGTACCCTCCCCCTCCTTCCTTCCCCCAGCCTCAGCCGCCGCAGCCTCCACCTCACAGCCAGAGCCGGAGCTTTGAAGAGGTCTACTACGAGGACCAGGGACCTCCACCTCCTCCATCCCAGCCACAGCCGCAGGTCCAGGCGCAGGCCCAGCCTCAGGCCCAACCCCAGCAGCCTCCGAGCTCCGCTGGACCACCCCGAGACCCACGGGAAGACCTGCGTATGCATCTGGGGCTCAAATCCACCGGCAACTACGTAGACTTCTACTCGGCCTCTCGGCCATACAGCGAACTGAACTACGAGACCAGCCACTATCCGGCCTCGCCTGACTCCTGGGTCTAGTTAGACTATGATTATGGGGGGGCAAGAGAGAGAGTCTGTGTGTGCGTGTGTGAAAGGGATTATTTTTTGCAAGTGATCAACAGCAGATTAACACAAGGTGACAACAAATGGCATGTTGAAACGGGAACTTGTAGCCAGTGGCAGGAAATTTGTTTGTGTTCTCTAAAATAAGGGGGAAAACAGAGCTAGATGGGGTTATGAAGTGAAGTCAGGTCGAGTGACAAAGAGAGACTGTGCATGTGCATGCCGACATTTTCCTTTTTATTTTTTTTTATTTATTTATTTTTTTTCATTTCTTCAAAGTCAGCTCCATTGCACCGGTGAGCGGATAAGGTGGGAGTAGATACGAAGAAATGTGTTTGAAAGGATGAGAGAGGAGTGGGCAGGTGAATATATGAATAAGAAAAGAGAGAAAACGAGCGAGTAGAAAGAGTACGGAGAGGCCTAGAGAGGAGGAGTGAGATGGAATCAAGAAATAATGGGGAGTGAACGAGGATGAGCTCTTACTTTGTAGGAGCAGGAAGTGGCCTGACCTTTTGTTGAAGACAGAGAGAGGACGAGAGGGGAGACAAAGATGGCATACGGGTCCTCGAGGAGGTCAGGAGAAATAAAAGCACAGAAAAGATGAAAGCACATCAGGCAAAAGGAAAGAAGTGGATGTTTACCATTTCACCCAAGTGACAAACGTAGCACTGCTTTATCCCCCTTTTTTGTTGCGATGGCCTTGCTGCCTAAAGAGGCTACTGAATTTGTTTTCAAGGAATGTCATCTCCAATAGACTTATTCTTGTCGTCATTCTTTTACATCTTTTTTTATTTGTACTTTTCTAAATTTTCACTTTCAAAAAAAAGCATTTTTATTTTCTGTGTACAGTTCAATGGTGATATAGTGTGTATATTACACATGTTTTTGATGGAGCCACTTATAAAAATTATGATTTTTTCCATGACTGACTACTGACTGAAACAACAAAAGCAACAAAAACAAGTGAAATGCGAACACAAGAAGCAGAAAAGATAAACACCGTCAGGATGGATTGTCAATGGACACCTTTGTTTTTCCCCTTTTCCCAGCCAGAGAGGAACGCCCCGCACTATTTGTGTTTTTCTCTCTCCATCAAATGAATTTCGTTGTGGACATGCTCTAACGTCAGGAGCAGCTGCCAGAGCATCAGATCGGCAGAGCAGCATCAACTCCAGAGTCCCCGTCAACAAAAGTGCTTTTTCACTGCCTAAAGAACATATGTGTATGTTTAAAGCACACTCTCTGTCTTTGGAAAGGGTTGTCTTTTCCTTTTGGGGAGATGATATGTTTGACCATGTCAACTTTCAGTGGTTTCTCATCATCACTTGTGCATAGAAACTGGTCCGTCCAACAAGAGCCACCGTGAATATTGTACATCTCAGTATACAGTAGAGATAAAGAGAACGTGACAGAATATGACATTGTGCCAAACTTTGACACCTCGTGGGCCAGTCCTAAAGGACTTTAAAGGGACAATTTGTCGAAGTTTACAGACAACAACTGGATGACTCCCTCTGCTGTTTGTAACTTTTATTTTCTTGTGTTTTGATCAGGTGAAACCCGTACTTATTGCTGGGAATCATGAGTAACATCTCCTTCCCATAGGTGTACAGACCTGCCTCTGTGTTGGCTGAGCATGTGTGGGACGCGTGTGCGTGTGTGGGGGACACGTGTGTGCGCGTGTGTGTGTGTGTGTGTGTGGATGTTTGTGTACGTGTGCATGGATCTGACCGAAAGTGTGGCCGTGTGTGTACACGTAAAACTTGAGCGAGCGTATCTATGCATGCATGTGTGTAGTAGTGTGTGTATGCCTCTGTTGCGTGTATGTGCGTGTGCGTTCCTGTATAAATCAGTGTCCAAACAAGGCATTCCTACTGACAGTTTGTCCAGTTTTACAACCTGAACAACCAAGGTAAAAAAAAATCACTAGAATGAAAAGTTGATATAGAATGATAAATCTATGAATATATGAATATAAATATATATATATAATTTTTATGTGCAGATGTCAGTGTCACTAAATGCAACAAATGTTCGCAGAAAAAAAAAATGATTATGTGGTGTACAACAGGACTCTTGTTCACTTGACCTAAACGTGGAAGCTGCTGATCCGGCCCCCCCCCTCCCCTCCATCCCCCCAACCCTCCCTCAATTGAGACAAAAGAGAAATCCCACCTGAAGATGCTCAGGCTCTGGTGCGAGTTGTGTGTTATTGTGTGTCCATGCTTCTTAGATGACCCTGCTGAGAGAGGACCGTACTTGAACACAAGGAAAAATAAAAAGACTCTTTGCAATCAAACCCCCTGGTCTCTGCTGTTGTTTAACAGATCACGTTTTAGACAGGGGCTTTGCACGTAAATCCGACGCACTTTGGTGTGTTTTAGGTTTATTCACATGTTCGTGCTCTTTCTTTCAGCCTGTCTTTTGTTCACAAGAGCTACAGGTAGTTTCAAAGATCTAACAGAGTTAATAGCATGATGTCAGAACATTTTTCTTCCCACAGACCTCCTGAGACTTTTAAAAATAGTTCTGCAGAAAAATAAGAAAAAGAAAATAATAGGTAATGGAGTTGTTCACATATCCAGGCAGGTAAAACCAAGAGATGCTTACTGAGTACAAATACAATATTTTAAAGATAGATAAATGCTGTCAATATTTGTCACAGTAACCTCCAAACACTACCTCGAATGGCTTTGGATGACCAAAAAGTTTTCAGAGTTTCATTTGCTGTCCAGTAACTTCAGAGAGCACTCTCACATTGCTTATCAGAAGAAGTACTATGCCCTGATCAGTTTGACATTTGACTTCAACAGAGAGCCTGTGTTACAAACTGGGGATGTGGAGTTTGTGGCGTTCATTTGGAAAGGAGGGTCTAATAACAGATCCAGGATTTGCATTTCCTCGAACAGCCTTGATGCCTGTACCAGAAGTGTGGCAATCTCCATAAGGTGCTGTGATTTCATGGAGACGATACTTTCAACAATGTACTTTAAATTTAGAGCCAGAACATACATACCATTGAATTCTGAGTGCTGTACGACGCGACAAATTCTGGCTGCGTCAACGACACAACACAATGCAAAAAAGGGCTGCTTTTATACAGACAATTTACCACTGTTGTCCCTTCCTCGGCTGACAAGCAACACTGTTAACATCTTGATACCATCATCTGTTCACACAAACATTCACTGGGGACTTGACAGACAGGCGTGTGGGAGCATGTTGTATGATAATGCTTTGGAAATATCAGCCCTATTCACAATCCTGCTGACAATGACCCTTTTCAGATGCTGCAGAGTTAATGTACTTACGCAGCATAGCAATGATAGGCATGTATAAGCATGACAGGGGGCTTAATATTTGACTGTGATCTTGTCCCGGAGTGACATTGGTGGGATGCGGTTAATAATAATAATAATAATAATAATATAGCCATGTAAAGCCAGTGGAGCTACTCCGACACCCACCAGTCTGTCGCATTAATGACAGTGGACAGTCATCAAAGTGCAGTAATGTAAATTCCCATTTTGTCTTTTTCCCATTGTTTTGTTTCCCTTTTGTGTCGCCCCCCCCTATCGACTTTGATCCCATTCATCCGTGTATTCAGTGAGAGTTTGAACGGGACTTGAAGCACATTAAGTGAATGAGGCTGGAGCTGGAGGTAGAAGAATTTGTTATAATCCATTGGAATTCATGTCTCCCCCTCTCTTCCTCCCTTCCCCATTCTTTGATGCTGTCTAGGTTAGGCCAGTGAAATGTAGTGTTGGATAATAACTCCATTGCGTTGATTATTAGCCTTTACAATAGAGGCGAGCCTCCTCTGTCTGAGTCCTATAGTAGAAGGCTGGTATAACTTAATGTGGCATGAAAATAGCTGCTCAATTTTCCTATGCACAGCCTTTCTAGAAACTGCCCTGTTCCACACTGCATATGCCTCCGGCCTTAACTGTCTCACTCCCTCTATCCCAGCTTTCTCTTCCTCTAACTCTAATAGCGTCCCTGCCTATTCAGCTGTCACACACCTCAGGCCTGACTTAAAAGCATGCGTACGTGCGCGTCCACATGTATGTGCGTGCAGGTGCAGGTCAGAAATGAGTGGGGGTGGGCACAAAGTGAGATGTAAGGGGAAAAGAAGGAGACAGAGACGTAGTGGGGCACAGGTGGAGGGTCTGTGATTTGTACTCTGAGGATTTGAGCGTGAAATCAATTTGTGTTTAAGGAAAAGTGAGGCTCCAATGAGCCCCTGTGTCCCACAGATAGACCTTGAGAAATGAATGCTCTCATCTGAAAGGGAAGAAGAAGGAAGGGTGGAGCTTGAAGGAGAAGGGAGGTGAGAGGAGGAATAGTAGGATGGACGAGGGAGGAAGATAGAAAGTTAAGAGAAAAGAAATGAGAAAGGCTTTTGGCAGACTTTTGAAATGGTGGACAAATTTCAGGCAAGACATTAGCAGCAGATGTGCATGGTCTTGGAAAGAAACTTTTTGGATAAACTAGAAAACTTCAGATTAGTTTTCTGAGTTATGAAAAAATAATGGGAATTGAGAAACGTCCCAGAAAATGTTGTGTCTTCCTTAAAAAGAAACCAAAATTTTTTTTCTATTTTTCATTAGCTAAGAGGAGTCTGTCAAATGTGCCTGCAACAGCTGGTAGCTGAAATTGGGGCTCTGTTCAGGGACGAGCTACAGTTCAAATCGTACGGGCTGCTGTTTCTAATGCTCTGAACACATCACGGTTTTAAAAGTTTTTGCATTTGCATATACCCTGAGACACCTTCTGTTTATAACAGGTGCAAATGATCAAATAAAAAATAATCATGAGTGACACTTGGAGGAACATGCAAGAGCAGTAAGTCAATTCATCATTCAAAGGAAAAGAAAACATTTGTTTTGCTTTGAAACTAATTTATGATGTGAACACATATTTTTCACCCTTTAAAAGGAACATATGCATTCATTTGGAGTCATGTTTCTGGACACCTGATGAATATACCACCATGTCATGAGGGAAATATGTTACTCTTCAGCTACTAAATGCTGCACTATGTTCAAAAGCTAGTGAACAATGTCTTTCTGCCATTTGGAGATAGAGACGTAGTATGCATTGGATTTGTAAAGGAAGGAAAGGAAACAAACAAAGGACTCTAGAACAGTCCTCCCAAATGTCCACTTATTTGAATCATCGTGTACCTCTCATTTCTCATTTCCCCTGCTGTCATAATTTCTGCTGTATCTACCGGATAAGAAACAGAAGAAAAAAACATGGCAGGGAGCCTCCCCACAGCGAGATGTTCACTACTGTTTGACATGGGTGTTATCATGGTTTATTAACACCTGCGGGAAGTGGCAGGATGTTTCAATTTGATTCTTGCCAAGAATTCTTTCACAGGGCACTAAGACTGAACAGTGCTGATTAATACCGCCGAAGATAGCCACGGAAAATAGTAGTGGAAAACCTGAAGAGCTCAGCGGGAATACAAATTCTGAACAAAACATCACAGCTATGATAAAAAAGCTCCACTTCAGTAAGTGAAGAGGTGAGACGGTTAATGTGCAGTTCTGTTATACAGTGCCTCTTTCATTTTTTATCTTATATTGTTTTTCACTTAATATTATGGAGAATATTGCTTTATGGACCAATTCACACAAAGTAATTTGACACTACAACTACAACTCAAGCATGTTTTATTAGTCAGTAATGGATTTTCATACAGTATTTAAATCGTAGACCAATAGCTGCTGGTAAGGAGTATATATATATATATATATATACCTTGCACACATATTGGCTAAACACCACCCAACTTTAACTGTTTCTCTTGAGAGGACATGAATGTTTGTCATAATCAAATGTTTTCTCCATTAAAATATGATTATGTTTCACCCTAGTAAGTCAAATAGTTGGTGGAGTGCAGTAAAACATTACATACTTGTGGGACATCGTACCTGGAGCACAAAGTTACATAGTGCGAGAACAGACGTACAGGGCACAGAGTGGGAATGACAGATACCATTCACTTGTTTCGTCAGTGTAGCATCAGAATGATTTTAAAATTGGTTGCTTGTCGTTTTAAATGACAGGTGTCAATTCAATGCAGAAAGAAAGAAATATTCACTGATCCAGAATGCAGAACAAAGCACAACCGGGGCACCTTTCAAGCTGCCCTCACCGTATATATCTGACTTTTCTAAGAGCTTGTGAGCAAAATCGTCCCTAGATATGTTGTTTCCTTACTGATCTTGACATCAGCCTCCTTGTGGAGGAGTATAGAGCAAAGGGAGTAAACCTGCGGTGATCAATATAGCATCACACTATTGCTAATCAATCTGCTTTTGGTGCCACTTGTCCTCACTTTCCACCTTGGTTCAGTTAGACAATGATTGACATGGACACATGCAACTAAGTGTACACTCAAATGGATGGTTCTCTGCCACGCGCACACACAAGCCATCAGGTATTGAATAGTCAATGCTGCAGAGAAGAGAAGAAGTCTTGGTTATCCATGCGTGATAGTGCTGCTGCAGAGGACCCAGAGCTGTGTCTGTGTGTGTGTGGAGAGAGAGAGAGAGAGAGAGACGGAGGAGCATGTATGTGTCAGAGGCATGATTGCATGTGTGTGAGAGAGGGTGTGTGTGTACACCTGTCAGTTTGAGCAAATTCACTCACCTGTGACGTCCTCATTCTGTCTCTCTGTAAGCCATCACTGAGAGTGCTCCTCTCAAAGGCCCAGGCATCACACACACACACACACGCACACAAAGTCATATCAGCCATGGGCAGGTGTTGAGATCACTGACTTCTGAAGAGGATTTCACCTATGGCAGTTTGAATGTGTGCCATGTATTTTCACCCTGAGTAATGAATGCTCTCCCTCTCTCTCAGTCTTGCGTGTGTGTGTGCGTCAGAGAGGAAAAAAAAGGCCAGGAACTGAAAAAAGGTTGGATGAAGAGTGACACAAAAAAGAAAGTGTGAGAGGGAGAAAAAAAATGAGCTGGATGTGGAGCTCTGTATTTGTCTTTTACTTCAGAGTTGTGCAGTTTCTATCAGCGACTTTTTCTGGGACATCACAGGCAAAGCTTTGTTGGAGTGACAGCGGCGATGAATCCTGCAGGACACAACTGTCCACATACACAACCGGAGACGCTTCTGTCATGTATTAAAGCTGCATTCTTCCATCTAGTGGCCACATATGCACACACACTCACATGCATTTATGAACAGGCAGAACCACCCAAACACACAAACACACACACATACACACACACACACAAGTGACTGGGTTGCACTTGAAAAGAGTTATGCAATGTCTACGTGGCTCTGGTGGGAGTTTTCCAAAGTCTGAAAAAAATAATAAATCATGTCATTGTGACGTCATCAGTGTTATTTTAGGATCGGAGCCTGCAAATGTATAATAGAGAGCCCAAGTTACAAACTTGAGTGGGTGAGTTTGAAAGATGTGAGCATTTACCAGATACAGAGGGTCTAACATATGATGCTGTTGCATTCTGGGAAAAGTAGAATCATGACTCAGAGAGTAAAATTCAGGATATTTTTTGCCTCTGTTGCTTTCATTTTCACGAGTTTTCCTCTCACAAGTGCCCCAACTTTATGGAAGTATGCTGCCAGATCGGATGATTTAGGTTTTCATATAATCTAATCACTGCTGAAAAATCTACAGTTATGAAGTTATTGTTATCAGGTAAGTAAAACTGCACAATTCTGTAATTTTGAAATGCTATCTGAGTTTGAGGAAATTACTTTTGGTAAATAGTTTAGTGCTTTGTGAAGACATGTTTGTCTTTTGAGCATTAAACAAATAAATAAATGAATCAAGCTTTAAGTTTTTAAAATATGTTCTTTCGCTGAAGCTCTGATATTAATCACAAAGATCTAATTTACACGCACAGCAATAGACATTTTAATATTTTGAACTGTGTATGTGTGATTGTGTACAGCCTTCCCTACATCGGGAAGAATGACATCTTAATCAGCTTGTCTTGTTAAAAAGGGGTTGAAGTCCATTTTTTTAAAATTAGACATCCCAATTCATCCTTTTATCAGCAGAGTGCATTCTGACCTGTGGGTGAACTCCTGGCCTTTTGATTGGTTGTCAACACCATCCTCAGGGACCCTAATGCTCTGGCAACAGACTCTTGCTGTTTGAGGACAAATGTGATGGTGGGACCACAGATCTACTGCCAAAACCCATTGCTGTGTGTTTGTGTGTGTGCACTTGTGGGTGTGGGGTGACTTCATAAACAGGTCTTGGAATTTATGTAATTTGCATCTGTATTCCTATATTTGTTGTGTCATGTATTTTAATGAATAATTCACATGTACCCAGTTAAAAACTGCGTGTGTGAACAGTGAGCACAGCGAACGATATTCTATGGATGGTCTGAGTAAGGAACGCAGCTGCCACTTCACACTGTAATTATGCCATTACAGAGTTGACGATTCACGTAATCACATGACCACGCGTGTAAATGTCTCATCAGACTCATTACCAAATTTTCTAATTTTAACTTTTTATATTTGAAACGCGTTAAACAACTCCAAATAAACAGATGCTCGACAAACACACACCTAACATCCTGTCGGTCTACATAAATATTTGCAGTACTGCCATTTATTGCAGTCCTCTTTATGTACATCGTGATCACACTCTTCCAGTGTTTGAATAGAAGCAGAGGCAGATGCATCTTGAAATTATCATCCTTAGTTTTATTCTTTTTTTTCTTTTTCCCCTTCTCTTGGTTACCTCTAGGCTTTGCCTGCATTTCCCAGCTCTGCCCAAGGACACTGTCATGTCAGCCAATTAATGAACCACTGTGGACTTGTGGACTGTGGATGTGAAAACAGAAAGTAGGTGGCCACAGAGGTCACCACTGCCACACACACACACACACACACACCTAGCTCAGTTTTCTTTTTCTCTCTGTTGGGTTGTCGCTTTTGCTTTTTATAAGCTCACTCTGCTGCTGCTTCTATCCCTGTTGTTTTGGCACAACTTGGGCTTACAGGTGGGAGATGGAAACTGGCTGCTTCATTAAAAGTAGTCTGAAGTAATAAATGCTTCATTTTTTTAGATTTTGTGTAGGTGGACAGGTAGTTAAAATTGTGTGTGTGTGTGTGTGTATGTGTGTGTGTGTTTATCCCCACAATTATCTAGATAATATTTAAGTTAGACATCACCTTGTGAGCTCAATTAATTAGACCTTTAAATTTGTCATTTTCTGTCACAAAGCACTTAACACCTGTTTTGTTGATGCCTCTTTTGTGGAAAGTTTTTCTTCTTTTTTTTGGGTGGGGGGACACTCATTCCACTGATATATGTGTTTCCCACTTTCTTTTTTTATATTTTATTTCACATTTTCAAGTGGCAGTGCTAGAAAGGTGAGATCTCAGATGGATATACAAGTGGGTTTTACTCAGTGACTGTATAGGGAATGGAAGGTTTGAAGCTTAGTGTGGTGGCCGCCGTCATGTCCGTCTGTGGACCTGAAGCAGGCTGAATGAAGCTTGGGTGCCTAAACAAGACACCCATCTGTCAATCAAAGCATCCATGCTCTTAGTTCTGCATAACTTTAAGCCTTAATACAATTTAACAAGGTGAGTTCTATAGAAATCCCCCTCAGTACAGTCATGAATGGGGAAATTATCTATAAACTGTTTTTTGTACCAGGCTGTAAACATGTTTATTTCTGCTGTGAAGTTGGACATTTTAACATGGGGACTTATGGAGACTGACTCACCTTTGGAGCCAGTCCAAGTTTTATTATTGGTCATTATTTTATGATATGAGCTCCTGAAGACCCATAGCTCTTCAGAGAGTACCTCCTCTCCAAGCACTGCCAACAACTGGACATGATAAAGTGCTGGTACTTGTTGCATTGTACACTGATTGTCATCAGCTAAATGTGAAGTAGACAAAAGATAATTAAATAAACAAATAACATCATTTAGACATGACATTTAAAATCAATTTCTATTTATTTTATAATAGACATTGTGTATACAGTCGTATTCTGCTGCTGTCTGCTACGTTCACGCATTTTCTTTTCCATTAACAATTAAAATATCGAAATATTCCAACTTCAACAATCAATCATCTTCTTGTACACGCAGCCTGCGGCCGACTGACGTCATCGCGCTCCTAGCGTCATGTCACTCTCGACGGCCCCCCCCCCCCTCCACGTGACGTCATCACGCACCGTTTCCAAACAATACTCAGGAAAAAAAAAAAGCCACGTTGACGATCCAGACTGAAGTGTAGTCCACATTTTCAGGCAGAATAAATCAGGAATTGGTTTGTTAGACGCTCCGGTTCCTTCTCGTCGCAGACTCCGGATCAGAACAGAACATGTCATCACCGCCGAAGGAGAAAGTGGAAACCAAAGGAGGACATCTTCCTGCAGGTAAAGCTCCCTGTGCTGCTGCTGCTGCTGCTGCTGCTGCTGCTGCTGTGTTGTTTTTGTCAAAGCTTCCCATCAAGCCGAAGGCCTTTGTTTGTGTCTCAGAGCAAACACCACATGATGGTGATTAACACTTATGTAATCACCACACTCGCAGATGGCAGCGATCAGGACTGCACGTAGTCCTGATCGCTGCCATATTTCTCAATTTCGCACATTTCTTTTTTACTTCCTGATTGACGTGAGATCTTGCACCCTGATTCAATCTGCTCAGGTCGGAGCGATTAGTAATCATCGCAAAAAAAGGTTTAAGTGATCATGTCTGCTGTGATTGCTACTGGATGGTGCTGACGTGGAGGTCATAGGCTGCAGTGCTGTGGATGTAGTGCTGGAGAGCGGATAAGGTGTACGTGGACATGAGCGCTGTGGAAGTCACTGGGCCTCAGCAGCTGTAGGACTGATAGCACAGTGAGATAACAAATGCCCCCTCGCACCCAACCTGTGATTAGTGGGAGGCCCCACAAACACACAGAGACTGCAGCGTGTCAGTCTGGAAACCAACACAAATGCTGATGTATGAGCTCTGCAGACCCCTCTGCAGTGAGGCCAGGGGTCAAGGTCAGAAATCCTGCACCTGCTCTGACAACTCAGGGACTTTGCTCAAGGACACAGAGGCAGGATGTGCTTGTTGGTGAATTGAAGCCCCCAGCAGCAAGTTTAAACACTTTTATTTAACCTACCTATTGAAACACAGATAGATAGATAGATAGATAGATAGATAGATAGATAGATAGATAGATAGATAGATAGACTTTATTTATCCTAAGCTGGGAAATTATAGTGCAGCAGCAGCATTACACAAAGTGACAAGTGACAACATAAGAATAAAAATATACTATAAAGCAAAATATACATAATAAAATATCAAAAAAGCAATAGTAAATACGATAAAATAAGATAAGAGATAAGATAATACTTTATTGATCCCACAACGGGGAAATTCACTTATTACAGCAGAGAAAAAATAGAAACCAAGGAGGGAAACAGGAGGGAAACACAAGTGTACATAGAAACCAAGGAGGGAAACACAAATATATTGTACAGAGGTATATACAGCAAGTTGGCAGTGTTGATATGTACAAAGTAGGGAGAAATGTGAAGTGACTGTAGATTGTAGATTATGTTTTTTAAATCAGCATCTGGGACTGTTTTTGTATTTTGTCACTGTTTTTAATTAGCATTTTATACACTGATCATTTGTGAACCCTTGAATAATCAGTGTGCATGTGTCCCGACCTTTTTGTGTGTGTGTGCTGCAGTCAAGGCAGGAGGTATGAGGATAGTGCAAAAGCACCAGTCTGCTGCTGCTCCAGAACCACCCCAGAAAGATGATGACGAAGAGGAGTACGTCAGCAGCAGGTACCACACCCACGCAGTCAGTCATGGAAGGGACAACCAGGGCACAAGCCCAGGAGCCAAAAGGGTGAAGAGGTCCCTTGGCCAGAGTCTCTGTTTAAAGTTACCAAGTCAATTAAATGACCACAAAGAGACACAAAATGAACACAGATTGATGTAGAATACCACAAAGAGCCATAAAAGGACTACAAATGACAGAGCCACATCATTTGTAGTCTTTTTATGTCTCTTTGAGTGTCTTGTTTTTATCTATGAGAGGCTAAGGGACCCTATTCCATCCATGCCTATGGTGCTCATTGTCTCATAACCCATGCATAGACACATTTTAAGACACACACATGCATCTACATTTATTCACTGACCTGCTTCAGTATTCCCTACGATTAGACTGAATGACTGTGTCCGTGCAACGTGTGACTCTGTGTTGATTTGTAAGCTGGTTATCACACACACACACACACACACACACACACACACACAAACACACGTTCTGCAAATTGCCAACTAAGCAATTTAGCCGCTTCCACTTTTCTATAAGGCTACACTGTAGGCACTTTTGCGGCAGATGTGTTGTGTACTCTTGCTAGCTAATTCGGTAAACAACATAATTACTGCGTAATTACAGCATCAACTTGAGCAGCCCATTCAGCAGTCGCTATTGTTTGCTATGAGCAGCCTTGCTTCGCATGTTTTACATCACTATTTCCATGCAACAGTAATTGTATTGTTTCCATAGTAGCATTTTTTCTTTTGGCTTTTTGCTGCTTGAATGTATTGTTTGTACCGAGGTCACTTCATTCTGCGATCTGCCAAATTGCTGCTTATTTCCAGTGCAATTATGTGCATGCGTGTCTCTGCTTCCACGCCCACATGTGTCTACTCGGTATTCATCAGGACTCGTCAGCTATGTACACATCGGTACAGGTGGCGTATTCACACCACACATCACTTTGTATGTGTGTGTGTTAATTAGCGGTGATGAATGAGAACTGACAAGCAGTGAGCAGGGTTCAAGAACATTGCCAACTGCCAAGATTTTTTTTTGTGTGCACGTACACGCACGCACACAGACTAAATTATATATTACATGTTCTTCGTCCACCTTCATGTTTGAGTATTTTCATGTAATTCAGAGCAACAATAGTATCAAGACTGTGGGTGGGAACAAGTCATTTTCTTTTGCGCCCTTGCCTTTGTGCCAAGATGAGTGGTAATAATAAGCAGAGCATTAAAGTGAGCCACAAGTGAGGTCAAGTAGATAACACAAGTACAAAAACAACATGCAAGCGCGGCTTATTCCAGGGTAAAGGCCTGCTCGAGGAAAGAGAAAGCACACCGCACCACAAGGGGGGCTGTCGTTCATTTCAGTCACGGGTCAGGGTGTGACTGTCATTCCTGTCTGTTGAATATGCACTTCCTCATTTTGTTTGGAGATGTGGAGTCATACTAAACGTCATGAGAATTCCATTTGGGCGGCAACTGAGGATTATTTTTGTTCTGATTCAAAACAAAGCTATAAAGTTTACAGATGTAAAAACGGAGAGATACGGCAAAACCACAAATGTGAAGCTGGAAACGGAGAATGTTTGATTATTTGTCCAGTCAAATAATAAAACAATGTAGAATATTCCAAAGATGCATTTATATATATAAAAAAAGAATAAATGAATCCCTGTTTTTAAGTTGAATCATTTCCCGTAGCACTGATATTGCAGTCTTACTTAAAGATCAAGACTTGATGAATGTGTTTTAATAAGTTGCACTGGTAGAGGAGCCGCCTTGATGTCTTTTTGAAAATTTACTAAAGGACTTTGTAGGTTGAAATATCTCATATAAATTGCCCACCTCATATACAGGGTTTAATAGTATAGCAACATAAGCATTTATGTCACACAGTCAAAGAAGAGGAATCATTACCTACCCCCGTGAAAATAAATGAGACAAATGGTGCATTTAAATCACTGAGGAGAACCATCTAAAATCATCCTTTAGCTTGATAAACTCCTCCTGGCCTGGCTGTGTAAACACAGGTTTACCCTCCTCCTTTTGAAATGTTTATCTTTAACAAAAAAAATTACCTGTCAGAGCATCCAAAAAGAGAGACTTAGTAAGTGCACTCCATGCGTAAATACAGTCGGTGAAAGCCTCTCACTCACACGCACACGCACACACACACACAAACACACAAACACACACAAACACACTCTCTGTCCCTCCCTGTGTCACGCTGATGGACGTCTAGCAGGTGGCTACTGGGTAAATTTCGCATTAGTAGCAGTCAGTGAAGCGTTGTAGTCAGGGGAACACCTGCCGTACCCAATCTAACCGAGATGGACAGATGGGGCAAAGAGAGGGAGAGAAAGTGAGATATGTTGTCAGGATTTTGAAGAGGGGAGGAATATTATGGTATGGAAAGCGAGGGATGCCATGGCAATAGGAAAATGTGAAAGCGAAAAGGTTTTATTCTGTATGAGAAGGATGAAGGTGGGTAGAGGTGAGATGCAGTCAAGAAAAGGAGGCATAAGCCAGTGAAGACTGGTGACCTAGAAGAGGCTTCCTGCCCACTAACTGTAAACTGAATGTGTTTTTCAGGGATAAAAATCATGTTTCTTCTTCTGTGTAAAAATGTAATGTTCAGTGAGAGGTAGACACGGCAAAGGAGGTAACCAGAGGAACATCGGTTGTTTCATCTGTTAACACGTTGCTTCTTATTAAAGCGAATATACACGAATTATGAGCTCCTCACATATCGGCCCTTCGTGTCAGTTGCACTGTCACCTCTCCTACATAATTTGGTGAGAGGTGGATGTGTTCCAGAGCCCAGAAAGAAAAAGAGCGGGTGGTGCTGTGTATACACACGCTTGACTTAATCACCGTGCACATACACGGTACGTAGGAACTGTTGTGAAATGTGCAGTAAGCTGACAGCTCATGGTGAAAAGTTGAGAGGAGGAGGAGGAGGAGGAGGAGAGACAGGCAACAGGCATCAGTTTCTATGGAAACCACCACTTCGCCCACGGCGAGCAAACTTCCTGCTCTGCTGAAGCACAGAACGATGGGTGGAGTGGCGGTGAGGTGTGGCGTTAGAGCTCAAGACAGAGAAGAAAACACCATACAGTGCGTTAATGCGCATTCTGCTCTTTGGGTTATTAGTTGAAATTAGCTCTCTCTTTCTTCTCCCTCCATCTCCTTCTCCTTTCTTTCCAACTCCTCTCCTGGCACAAAGCGACTCCTCCCCAGGATTCCTTACAGCTCTCTTGTGCCCCCTGCAGGCTCCCTCGGTCTCCATCCACAGCGGGCCTCCTCCCAAACACACCAAACCACAGCAGAGATCTTTATTACTTTTGGTTTCTCTCTCTCTCTCTCTCTCTCTGTCCTTCTGTTGGTATCTATTTTCCATACTTAGAAAATAAAGCTGTCAGTGGCATATTCTTATGGCTAAACCTTTTTTTGTGGTATCTAGGATTGTAGTAGTACAAGATTGAAAAAATCAGTTTGTCAAACATGACTAAAAGCAGTCTGCAACATGTGACTTTACAGTATCTGTGTATTCAACTGTCAGTCAGGTGAAAAGCTTACACTCTCATGTTCTCTATCCGACTTTAAAAAAAGTATATTTTTTTCTCGTTTGTAGGAGTCAGATGCGTGTTAGCTGTCCATCTCGCTGACAGGCTTTAAACTCGTAACTCCCTGTGTGTCTGTTTAGTCATGTTTCATCTGTCTGCCGTCTGTCTCCTCGGCCCGAATGTCCAATTCTAGTAGCAATGGGCAAAATTTGACGTTAACATGCTTCAAATGCAACACTGACTTTTTTTTTTTCTCTTTTATTATTATTTCATCCGCGGCTTCGTTTTATACCTCGCCTCCCTTTTGCAGTATGTTTTCCGAAAAAATATGCAATCTGCAGATTCAGTGGAACAGAGACATGTGACAAACCAGCGTGAAGTGAATGGAGCAGCCCACGCTGTCTCACTATGTGAATACATATCCAACTGTGCGTGCCTTTTCACCTCAACCCTGCTGTGTCACACCTCGCTGTGGCTTCGGTTTAAATTGAAATTGAAGCGGCTACTGCACATATGTGCTCACATGTCTCAGTGGCATTGTTTAAAACATCTTTCTAAATGTTTTACAGAGCCTGTGAGTGTGAAGCACATTGTTTAAAGCATGTTTCTACATTTATATATCAGAAAAACAGCTTGACGAGGCTGTTTTAGTTTACAGCAAAAAGGGCCTGTCAGCAGAAATCTAGTATCTTATAATGCTAACAGGCCATTTTTCAGTTAACTATCAGGTGTGTAATGAAAGCAGATACTTCTGCTGTATGCTGTGTGGTATCCCGCCAGATGTGTTTTAAAATGAATGTTTATCCAACAGGTTCTTTCCCACGAGAATACGTAATGAATACCCTGTGAGCGTTTTTCCACAGTTCCACAGAGTTTTTTTCTTCACCTGGCGCCCGCCATATGCACATTTATTCTCTATTTGATTCCCAGATATAAAAATTTCAAAAAATAAACATTTTTTCTTCTTTCAAGCCAAATGTTTGACAAGTGGCTAGTGAGGCATAACCAGTGAAATTCAACATATAGCAAGGTGTAAATATTCTCATTAAGATAAGTAGCACGGGGCTTTTCAATGCCAAGAATGTTGATGGAGATATGGAGGTTAGCCAAATGTGTTGAGAGTCCATAACTGTTAATTGATTGTGATTAAAAAGTTGTGATTGAGTTGGGATGATGAAATATTCAAAAGGAAGTAGCAGCTGTTTCAAATGTTACGCTTTCCGACGTGCTTAGACTACAAGCTGCAACCCTCAGCAGCTCGGAATCTATGAGAAAGTTTTCATCTTTTCAACATATTTAGGTTATTAATGAGGTAAGCCATAAGTTGGACATGCTGGCTGCTGTAGCTAATGTCTTTGAGTGGAGTTTTGAAGGTGGCTACCACAACTGTACTGTTTTGCCAGGGGGTGATGCCGCCGTAAAATTAGACGGCGCTCGTTTGTCATGTCAAGGTCGATACTTACCTCAGGTTCCGCATTCCTCCTCCTCATCCTTTTTTTTTTTCTGCCTCCTTTCCTTCTCTTCCTCTAAGTCTGAGTGAGCGCTCGCCTCCCTCTCTCCTCCATCCCCTTCTCTTCTCCTCTAACAGTCTATCATTATATTGGTATTTTGCTCCCCTGCTTTTTCGCCTCCCCTTGCCACTCCTCCCCCTTCTCTGTCTGCCCTGACCTACCATTACCTCCCCTGCCCCCCTTCATTCCTTCTCTCCTTTTTCTTCTCCTTTTTTTCCCTTCTTCCCAAAACCTCCTCTTTATCATCACCCTCCTCTCATAGCTTCAGTTTTTCTCCCGCCTCCTCCACCGCCATCCCTCTCTCTTCTCATGCTTTCCATCTAGAAGCTGTGAGCCCCAGTGTTTGGCCAGGATGAATGGGAGCTATTTAAGCTCCTGGCAGGTCCATCCGGTGTGTGTGTGTGAGTGTGTGTGTGTGTGTGTGTGTGTGTTTGTTGCCAGAGAGAGTAAGACTGTGGGTGTTATGTGTTGCAACAACTTTGGGTGTTTGAATTTTGGAACAGTGTCACTTTTCCTGAAGTAGCCAGATAGGTAAACTTTTGTAAATGTTGCCATATTGCACACAGTAAGCCTCACCCATGACCCGCACACAATATGATTAAATTACACACACAATCACCTCAGTATAAAGCACTGGAAACATATGCTGCTTTCTAAATTGTATATTGTTCTGCAAATAATCTATTTCCCCTCTCTTTTTCTTTCTTTTTAGTCCACCAAAGGCCCCCATGATTGTGTCTGGAGTGGTTACAAAGGTAACACACACACACACACACACACATACTCACACTGCTCCGAGACACACACATACACAGACCACCAGCAGTGTTGGGGAAAAACACATTATAAGGTGGTTTATATCTGGGACATAAGCTCTACAGGGAGAGGGAGAGGGCTAGTGCTGAGATGGAAGAAGAGAGAAAAAGGAAAAGAATGCAGAGCAGGTGGAGGAAAGGAAAATGGCGAGAACACCAGTGGAGTGGCAAACAGAGAGAAAATGTGAAAAAGCAATAAAGGTTTATGATCAGTAATCAGATATCTGTAAAATCATCAGTCAGAAAATTTAACTAAGTAAAAGAGAGTAAAAAAAGAGAAAATATTGAATATTAAAAAACTTATGTAAAAATGTCCACATGCTGAATGATGCATTCAAGTGACTTATACATGCAATTGTTATGTATATTGCACAGTCATGTTATTCATTTTTAATGTGGTAACACCTACTGATGTAGTATCATGCAGTTAAGTACAGTACCGCGATAAACTAGAGCATAAAACTGACCAGTGGAATCCACGCCTTTCTGACACGAAATTGAAGACTTCAAGTTTCACAAAGGTGATCGGCCAAATGTTGGTGTGTGTGCTTTGATAGCCTTGACCTGCACTTTGAAGAGCAGGTCAAAGTCTGTGAATGGCCATGTTTGTCTAATTCTTTTCGACTGTATCGCTTTGTCTCTCTCTCTCTATTTGTGTGTGTGTGTGTGTGTGTGTGTGTGTGTGTGTGTGTGTGTGTGTGTGTGTGTGTGTGTGTGTGTGGAAGTGTCCTTGAGTCCCTGGATAGCTCTGTTCCCTGCCTGTCAGACCAGGTAGATTGTTTGCGGAAGATTGCAGTGATATCAGCAAGGTGGCAGGCATCCCATTTATCCCCCGATCCTCCTCTAGCCTTCCCATTCGCCCCCTATCACTGCCATCAAACCCAGAGGCTAGCCCTGCACAAATGCTCAGAAAAGTCTTTTAGGATCTAAGTGAAACACTTCAGTGTGTGTTTGTGTGTGTGTGGAGTTTGTTGCCTGCAGGTGTAAAAATGTGATGTATTTTATATATTTATTTTCTCTATGAATGACAGAATGACATTCTCAGACGCTTGCTTATAATAAAAAAAATTGACCAAAAGGTACCAAGTGTCAGCATCTAAAGTTAGGCTGTTAATTCAGGTAATAAATGTATTCCTCCCTCATGTCCAGAGTTGGTTTCGTGGTTCAGACCACATGTGCTCTCAACCACAGGGATCAGATCTCAACAGAAATTTCCACTCTGTACCCTCAAAAGTCATCATACCTCAGTAAAAAATATTCATAACATTTCAAAAAGTAATACATTGTTGAAAAGATATCTCAGCCTTGGAGAGAGAGAGAAAATGTGCATATTGACTGAGACAGTTCCACTTAAGAGTACATTTGCAGAAATATTTCCAAAAGAAGAAGAAAAAGATGTAAAGTTCTCCAGTTGCATGGAAAGAAAGAAATGATCCTAAAGCGTCTTATTTCCATATTTAAATATCTCTATTTGAAATAAAGAAGTTTGTCAATGTGAAGAATTCAGGAAGCGTAGCCACGTATTTTCGTTTAAACTTGCAAAATAAACTCCTACGAAACTTGTGACAATCCATTTATTTGCAGTGTTTCAGCAATGGAACTTCATCGTTCTTAAAAAATACTGAAAGTTACATTAAGATTTGTAAACAAAAACAAATATCACATCACTTCTCCCTCTGCTAAAATGGTAAAAAAAAAAACAAATTTTAAAAAGCAGGTAGGAGACTTTTCTTTGCCAGTCACCATGACTTCTGTACAGAGTGTGGTGCAGTAATACAGTTAATTTGCTGCATTTTCTCCCATACCTCCTCTTCAGTGGGACAGAGAGAGAAGAGAGAGAAGCTTTGAGCTTCAGAAGAGAGAAGAAGGGCAATTAGAGGTCAAATCCATCCACATCCCAGGCAGATGGCTGTGGAATTGGCTTTAAATGAAAGAAACACACAGAAACGCTGTAAAAGCTTTGTGCCCACCACCGCGACACACACACACACACACATACAGAGAAACTTATGCACATGCTGTACAAAACCAGCACACACACACGAAGAAGGGATTAGGGTCAAGTGAGGATGGGGTGGGTGAGTAGTTCAACAAGAGGTTCACACAGATGGGCAGCGTGTGTCTTTGTAGAACATTGATTAAACCATGTCTAAAACTTTATTCTAAGAACTCTATTATGTTAATGTTGGAGTGGTAACGTCCACATATGGCACGTAACATCTGGGCAGATGAGACGGCATCCGCAAAACACCAACTTAACTAAATACTCAAGTCCAGGATTTTAAATGGAAGAATTAAAACCTTCCGTGCTAATCCACTTAGTCGCGCATGAGGCACCGCAGTGTGTGTTTTAATGTGCGCTTTTCATAAATGCTGCCCTTAAGCAACTGGTTTCCAAGCTTTAACCAAGCTCATCAGCCACCCAACAACTCCTTTTCACACCCAAAGATATGCAAGTGTGCAATGCTATAGTTAAAAAAATTTTGGCCATGCACTTAAACTAATGTTTCTCTTGTAAATGGGATCGGGATAAAGAAGGCAAGAGAGAAGAGTGGCATGAAGAAACAGGTAATGAAGGTGTCTGGCTCAAACAAGTGAAGAATTGAAAGAGGGAAAGGAAAGAAATACTGACGAAGAAAGAAACAAATGCTGGCAGGTAAAGGTAAAAAAGAAAGAAGGGAGGAATCAAGTCATGGCCGTAGCAAGTCTTTGATTAAAATTCTACGTTTCTCTGTGAATGAATAAATTTCTGCTTTGATCCGATTTAGAAGCGAGGCTGTTTATGGGCATTTTTCTTGGAATGAGAGATTGAGGTTGCAAAGCAGATGAGCAGGGACAGATGAGTGCTCCATACGTTACCCTTCATGCACTTTGGAGATTTTCCTCATTGTTATTATGATTATCAGAGGCAAAGGATTTAAAAATGGAGCATGGAGCACATACTGTATGCAGCCGTTAGAAGCAAACAAACAAACAAAACATTGCACACCTTCCTGGTGTGTTTACTGTCCAGTTTATGTCCTTTGCACAGCTCTTTTCCACGATTGTTGTAAATTCTACTCCCTACAGTAGCTATAATACAATATTTAAATGATGAACCTCTTACTGATAAAAACAATCATTACTCTGCTGCTGTTTAAAGATAAAATATGTAACATTTCCGTAATAAATAGTCAACAAACGGTCTACAAAATGACATATTGTGTGTTTAATAGCTTCATAACTTTATTTGGGTGGGTTTTTTTGCTGTAATTTTTGCATCATATAAGATGCAGCAAAGCTCGTGGGCAGTTTCAACTGCAATCTTTTTACTTCAATCATGATATTCTCTGCTGACAAATCTAAGATGAAGGGATTTAAGATAAATAAATCAAATAGTGTAAAATATTTAACAACCACTACCAATGAAGTTCATGCCTCCTGAGCAGTTAGACCTGCAGGAGCAGGAGCTGTTCTGTCTCTTCTCTTCGTGTGATGCTGAAATACATAAAACTCCAAAACTGACGTTTAAGCGTTGGCCATCAAGAATAAACAAGTCAGAAAACTGTTTCTTTTCCCTTTTTTAGCTTCGCAATAGTAAGCAATCTATGTTGTTGTTCTTGTTGTTTCAAGTCTCAAAATGCCAAGTTATTTTGGCACCAAATGTCATCGTGTTTAGCAGGAAGACAATGCATGAACAAATGTTGCCACTTGAAGTGTGTTAGCTTTTTCTGCAAAACAGCCAATGCAGTTAATCCTTTTTTTTTCCCCATTGTGAATACTGTTGACTGACTCTGTTTTTTGCTCAGGGTGATAAAGACTTCACCCCTGCAGCTGCCCAGGTGGCCCACCAGAAGCCTCAACCTTGTGTCCCCAAGCTGCCCTCTGTCCAGCACATCAACCAGCACATCCATCAGCCCCGCAAGTGAGCCAGGCAGCAGGCTACAACGGCTCCGCTAATTCCACCAGCCGGCCTTCCCCAATGGAACACATAGGATGAAGACGTTTCCCCCACCAGGCACAGATCTCCTCTAAATAATCCCAGCAGTTTTTGTTCGCCTGTTGTATTTCATGTACCAGAAAAACAGCCAATGTCAATAACTGTGCCATTGTAGAAGTCCCACTCTTTACACCCTTGCTGTATTGGTGCTGCACTATTTTGCTGCACTTGTTCTAACGGTTGTATAGTCTTAAGGTGGTATAAGTGGGTGGAGGGTCTTCTACAATGGCTGTCGCTGAGATCTGAGCCTGTGGGGGAAACTCTCACCCCAGCATTGTGCTGATCAATAGCACATATCACAGCAACCAGCCAATCACAGCACCCTATCAATCAGGCCAACTAACCAACCAATCACCTCACAGTGATGAGCCAGAGCTCCAGCCTTCTACCTATGATCTCCGAAGACCAAAAGAACCAATCAGCAGCAAAATCATGAGCTGGACACCATTTTTATCGACACAAACCAAAAAAAACAAAAAACACACACACACACACAGAAAGCAGCTAGTAAATCGCAAAACTCAAGTTTGATGTGTTTGTGTCACTTGAGACTGTTGCCAAACTGCACAGGTACAGCATGGTCCAGAGTTAAAGTAGTTAATTACATGACAGCATTAACCAGTTATTAAAGATGTGATGATATCCACCTCAGACATTTTTCAACATTATAGATGTTCAATAGGGAGAACCAATGAGATGCAAAACATGACCCATTTCTCTGTATCTGTGGCTGTCATTAAGAAGCTACTTGATGCACATCGTCAGTGTTGTGACTCAAGATAGCGAGCTACAGTTATGGCAGAAGCTGAAACAGTTTTTGGACCATATTAAAACCTATTTGGCTCTAGCTACAGTTTCCTCCTGTGTCACTGTTCTTACCTTTATTATTTGATAGACAGGAGTCTTATTGATTTCTGATCTGCTCTCCACTTTTGCCAGCCTTGTTGGAGTTTTAATCCTGTCCAATTTTCCCTAAAAAAAAAAACGTTAAATTATTTGAATGCAAACTCAACCTGCTTCAACTCCCAGCAGTGCTTAGATTTCAAGATTTATTTATTTTTTTTGCCTCATTTGACACATTGATTTACATTTTTATCTGCTGCGCAAACCAAGTCAGCTGAAATGAGAATGCAGCCAAAAATGTAATGAAATCTAAAGGAAGTCATTTGTCGTGAAGCAGCTGCAGGGTGCTTTGTGTTTGCATTAAGGTTACCCTAAACATCATAAGGGAGTAATGTAGTTTTATTATAAGTTGAACAAAGTATTGCAGAGAAGCAGTTCAGAAAACAGTGAGGCTCTTAACTGTACGATGAAGGTAAAAAAGTACATTCCATAAGTGTTTAAGCAAAGTGTTAGTGTACAAAATGCAAACCATGTATTTCTGCTCTCCAGAATATCTGCACGTGTGGCTTATTGCATATCACAAAGCTTCATCAGCCCACTAAAATCAGATCAGAATTTCCATCAGAAATTATGCATATCAGCACACAGAAAACATGCACCACCCTTTTCCTTAATCACCCATCCCCTTACTCTCAAGTGTCGTTTGTTGCAACACTAATGTTCAGGTTTCCAGGAAAGAAAAAAAGAAACTTATGTTGCCAAGAAGGAATGATTTCCTGTTTAATTTAATTAAGTTTGAAAGAGTTTTATTTTTGTTTTGCTCAGTTCTTTTTCTTCTTGAGTAAATTGTTCAAATTGTACAAATCTTTAGTCATTGAGTGGACTTAGGTATTAGGTGTGGTTGTCATAGTAAATAAAGATATAGACTATCTTAAAAAAAGCTTGTCTGTGTTTGAATGAAATGAGGGATGACTAGAGGAAAATGTATTAAGGCTGATTTTAAACATTTGACATGTAAAGACTTTGAGCCTGCTTTTGAGGAAGGTGAATGATATGGTTCCATATTTTGTACACTGATAAAGTTCAAAGTACTCCTACTTGATGGATTGCGACCTATACCTCACCTAGAGTATCTGAGCATCCCACGGTGAATTAGCACTCTGCACTGAGGGATTAAGGCTCAGGTGGTGTTTTGAAATGAAACAGAAGCACTTCCAAGAGCTGTCCGCTGTGGGGTTTTTTTCCCCCTTCAGCTCACACACAAACACACACACACACACACACACACACGGACACACAACAGTGTGTGCACCAGGTGGTAGTGCTTGTAATCCATCTTTACACAAGCATCTGCAACCAGGTGTTCTGTCAGTTTATGTTAGCCCAATAAACCAGCCAGTGCAGGCTTAGTTGGTATGAGCCTCTGTCAGCAAGCTGAAAAAAACAACCCCATTAAAGCAGACACAATCTCCTTGACTCTCCATGGTTGTTTATAGTTCTCTCAATGTGGCGCAGCTCTCATCCCCTGCCATGCACTATTAGACTAACCGGAAGAACAGAATGAGTGAGAAGCTGCTAAAAATGTTTAGGAATCTGTGGTTGGGTGAATTCCACGACAAAGAAGAGGGTAAATTGCAAGATTTAGTCTTAAATCTTAGACAAAGAAGAGGGTAAATTGCAAGATTTAGTCTTAAATCTTAAGAATTGTATTACTTGTAAACATTAGTTTATTATTTAGCTCATAACACTCCTAAAGATTAAGATGACCACCTATACGAGAGAAGCTGCCAGTCATTGTACTGCAGAAATATTAACAAACAACTTCTATGTGGGTATACTTAGGAGGCTTCTAGGCTTCATGTGTTTGCAGGAAGAGATTCTGTCTTTCAGTCAGACTCCCAGACATGCTTTTATAGTTTTTCTTCTACGCCATAAAAACAGTCAAGGTTACAGTTTAAGGCACTTTACCCTCAGCACTAAGTCCTTCTCATTTAGAGGCACTTTATTACATTAGCCCTGAGTATACACCACCAGCTGTTGGCCATCGCACTAAAGTAATACACCCACATAGAAGTTGAAGCTAAATAATAAACTAATGTTTACAAGTAACATTCTTAAGATTTAAGACTAATCTTGCAATTTACCCTCTTCTTTGTCGTGGAATTCACCCAACCACAGATTCCTAAACATTTTTAGCAGCTTCTCACTCATTCTGTTCTTCCGGTTAGTCTAATAGTGCATGGCAGGGGTGAGAGCTGCGCCACATTGAGAGAACTATAAACAACCATGGAGAGTCAAGGAGATTGTGTCTGCTTTATGGGGTTGTTTTTTTCAGCTTGCTGACAGAGGCTCATACCAACTAAGCCTGCACTGGTGGTTTATTGGGCTAACATAAACTGACAGAACACCTGGTTGCAGATGCTTGTGTAAAGATGGATTACAAGCACTACCACTGGTGCACACACTGTTGTGTGTCCGTGTGTGTGTGTGTGTGTGTGTTTGTGTGTGAGCTGAAGGGGGAAAAAAACCCCACAGCGGACAGCCTTGGAAGTGCTTCTGTTTCATTCAACAACCACCTGAGCCTAATCCCTCAGTGCAGAGTGCTAATTCACCGTGGGATGCTCAGATACTCTAGGTGAGGTACAGGTCGCAATCCATCAAGTAGGAGTACTTTGAACTTATCAGTGTACAAAATATGGAACCATATCATTCACCTTCCTCAAAAGCAGGCTCAAAGTCTTTACATGTCAAATGTAAAATCAGCCTTAATACATTTCCTCCAGTCATCCCTCATTTCATCAAACACAGACAAGCTCAAGACGGTTTTTTTTTTTTAAGATAGTCTATATCTATTTCGACAACCACACCTAATACCTAAGTCCACTCAATGACTAAAGATTTGTACAATTGAACAATTTACTCAAGAAGAAAAAGAATAGCAGCAAAACAAAAATAAAACTCTTTCAAACTTAATTAAATTAAACGGAATCATTCCTTCTTGCAACATAAGTTTCTTTTTTTCTTTCCTGGAAACCTGAACATTAGTGTTGCAACAAACGACACTTGAGAGTAAGGGGATGGGTATTAAGGAAAAGGGTGGTGCATGTTTGTGTGTGCTGATATGCATAATTTCTGATGGAATTCTGATCTGATTTTAGTGGCCGATGAAGCTTTTGTGATGCAATAAGCCACACGTGCAGATATTCTGGAGAGCAGAAATACATGTTTGCATTTTGTACACTAACACTTTGCTTAAACACTTATGGAATGTACTTTTTTACCTTCATCGTACAGTTAAGAGCCTCACTGTTTTCTGAACTGCTTCTCTGCAATACTTTGTTCAACTTATAATAAAACTACATTACTCCCTTGATGTTTAGGGTAACCTTAATGCAAACACAAAGCACCCTGCAGCTGCTTCAGCAAATGACTTCCTTTAGATTTCATTACATTTTTGGCTGCATTCTCATTCCAGCTGACTTGGTTGCGCAGCAGATAAAAATGTAATCAATGTGAGTCAAATGAGGCAAAAAAAAACAACAAAAAAAAATCTTGAAATCTAAGCACTGCTGGGAGTTGAAGCAGTTGAGTTTGCATTCAAATAATTTAAGTTTTTTTTAGGGAAAATTGGACAAGTTAAAACTCCAATAAGGCTGGCAAATGGAGAGCAGATCAGAAATCATAAGACTCCGTCTCAAATAATAAAGGTAAGAACAGTGACACAGGAGGAAACTGTAGTAGAGCCAAATAGGTTTTAATATGGTCCAAAAATGTTTCAGCTTCTGCCATAACTGTAGCTCGCTATCTTGAGTCACAACACTGACGATGTGCATCAAGTAGCTTCTTAATGACAGCCACAGATACAGAGAAATGGGTCATGTTTTGCATCTCATTGTTCTCCCTATTGAACATCTATAATGTTGAAAAAGTCTGAGGTGAATATCATCACATCTTTAATGACTGGTTAATGCTGTCATGTAATTAACTACTTTAATCTCTGGACCATGCTGTACCTGTGGCAGTTTGGCAACAGTCTAAGTGACACAAACACATCAAACTTGAGTTTTGCGATTTACTAGCTGCTTTCTGTGTGTGTGTGTGTTTTTTTTGTTTTGTTTTTTTGGTTTGTGTCGTATAAAATGGTGTCCAGCTCATGATTTTGCTGCTGATTGGTTTTTGGTCTTCGGAGATCATAGGTAGAAGGCTGGAGCTCTGGCTCACACTGTGAGGTGATTGGTTGGTTAGTTGGCCTGATTGATAGGGTGCTGTGATTGGCTGGTTCTGTGATATGTGCATTTATGCACAATGCTGGGGTGAGGTTTCCCCCACAGGCTCAGATCTCAGCGACAGCCATTGTAGAAGACCCTCCACCCACTTATACCACCTTAAGACTATACAACCGTTAGAACAAGTGCGCAAAATAGTGCAGCACCAATACAGCAAGGGTGTAAAGAGTGGGACTTCTACAATGGCACAGTTATTGGCTGTGTGTTGCTGATAAATTTCTCGTACATGAAATCAACAGGCGAACAAAAAACTGCTGGGATTATTTAGAGGAGATCTGTGCCTGGTGGGGGAAACGTCTTCATCCTATGTGTTCCATTGGGGAAGGCCGCTGGTTGGAATTAGCGTAGCCGTTGTAGCCTGCTGCCTGGCTCACTTGCGGGGCTGATGGATGTGCTGGTTGATGTGCTGGACAGAGGGCAGCTTGGGGACACAAGGTTGAGGCTTCTGGTGGGCCACCTGGGCAGCTGCAGGGGTGAAGTCTTTACACCCTGAGCAAAAAAACAGAGTCAGTCAACAGTATTCACGATGGGGGGAAAAAAAAAGGATTAACTGCATTGGCTGTTTTGCAGAAAAAGCTAACACACTTCAAGTGGCAACATTTGTTCATGCATTGTCTTCCTCGATGACATTTGGTGCCAAAATAACTTGGCATTTTGAGACTTGAAACAACGAACACACAACATAGATTGCTTACTATTGCGAAGCTAAAAAAAGGAAAAAGAAACAGTTTTCTGACTTGTTTATTCTCGCGGCCAACACGAAACGCTTAAACGTCAGTTTTGGAGTTTTATGTATTTCAGCATCACACGAAGAAAAGACAGAACAGCTCCTGCTCCTGCAGGTCTAACTGCTCAGGAGGCATGAACTTCATTGGTATGGTTGTTAAATATTTTACACTATTTTGATTTATTATCTTAAATCCTTCATCTTAGATTTGTCAGCAGAGATATCATGATTGAAGTAAAAAGATTGCAGTTGAAACTGCCCACGAGCTTTGCTGCATCTATATGATGCAAAAATTACAGCAAAAAAAACCACCCAAATAAGTTATGAAGCTATTAAACACACAATATGTCATTTTGTAGACTGTGTGACTATTTATTACGGAAATGTGTGTATTTTTATCTTTAAACAGCAGCAGATTATGATGTGTTTTTATCAGAAGAGGTTCATCATTTAAATATTGTATTATAGCTACTGTAGGGAGTAGAATTTACAACAATTGGAGAAAAGAGCTGTGCAAAGGACATAAACTGGACAGTAAACACACCAGGAAGGTGTGCAATGTTTGTTTGTTGTTGCTTCTAAGGCTGCATACAGTATGTGCTCCATGCTCCATTTTAAATCCTTTGCCTCGATAATCATAATAACAATGAGGAAAACTCCAAAGTGCATGAAGGGTAACGTATGGAGCACTCATCTGTCCCTGCTCATCTGCTTTGCAACCTCAATCTCTTATTCCAAGAAAAAATCCCATAAACAGCCTCGCTTCTAAATCGGATCAAAGCAGGAATTTATTCATTCACAGAGAAACGTAGAATTTTAATCAAAGACTTGCTACGGCCATGACTTGATTCCTCCCTTCTTTCTTTTTTACTTTACCTGCCAGCATTTGTTTCTTTCTTCGTCAGTATTCTTTCCTTTCCCTCTTCAATTCTCACTTGTTTGAGCCAGACACCTTCATTCCCTGTTTCTTCATGCCACTCTTCTCTCTTGCCTTCTTTATCCCGATCCATTACAAGAGAAACATTAGTTTAAGCGCATGGCCAAATTTTTTTAACTATAGCGTTGCACACTTCATATCTTTGGGTGTGAAAAGGAGTTGTTGGGTGGCTGATGAGCTTGGTTAAAGCTTGGAAACCAGTTGCTTAAGGGCAGCATTTATGAAAAGCGCACATTAAAACACACACTGCGGTGCCTCATGCGCGACTAAGTGGATTAGCACGGAAGGTTTTAATTCTTCCATTTAAAATCCTGGACTTGAGTATTTAGTTAAGTTGGTGTTTGCGGATGCGTCCCTGTCCAGATGTTACGTGCCATAGTGGACGTTACCACTCAAACATTAACATAATAGAGTTCTTAGAAAAGTTTTAGACATGGTTTAATCAATGTTCTACAAAGACACACGCTGCCCATCTGTGGTGAACCTCTTGTTGAACTACTCACCCACCCCATCCTCACTTGACCCTAATCCCTTCTTCGTGTGTGTGTGCTGGTTTTGTACAGCATGTGCATAAGTTTCTCTGTATGTGTGGTGTGTTTGGTCGCGGTGGTGGGCACAAAGCTTTTACAGCGTTTCTGTTGTTTTCTTTCATTTAAAGCCCAATTCCACAGCCACTGCCTG